>NC_091469.1:163730012-164030012 GCF_036971445.1 Narcine bancroftii
TTTATTTCTGTCCAACCAAATCAGCAGACAGTTCTCCCAAGTGTGGTCTCACCAATTTTCTCCACTTCCCACTACAGATCTCTCACTTTAAAAGGTCTTCCTCCTCCTGATCTTTTCCCTGCTCAGGTCCTTTATATTTCCAACTGCCGCCATGACATCAACCATATTGACTTCACTACTCCCCTCACTCATTCCAATCTCACCCCCTCGGAATGCCTGGCCCTCCACTCTCTCCACGCCAATGCGAACCTCACTATCAAACCCAGACAAGGGTGGCACTGTTGTGGTCTGGCGCACTGACTGAAGCCAGACAACTCTCAGACACCTCCTCTCACTTACTCTTCCAGCAGGACCCCACCAAAACACTGTATCACGCACCATCTCTGACTCTTCACTTCCGATCACCTCCCTGGTACAGCCTCCAACCTTATTGTTTCCCAACCCCCACCTGTTTTGACCTCCTACCCAAGATCAACAAACCCAATTATCCCAGCAGACCCATCGTGTCCCCATGCCCCTGCCCCACCAAATTAGTCTCCGCTTACCTCGACTCTGTTTTGTTCCCCCCCACCACTCCCGGTCTAGTCCCTCCCCACCTACATCCAGGACACCACATGCCCTCCATCAATTCAACATCTTCCAGTTCCCTGAACTTAATCGCCCCATATTTACCATGGATATCCAATCCCCATGCACCTCCATTCCCAAAGTGAAGGCCTCAAAGCCCTTCGTTTCTTTCTGGACAATAGTCCCAACCAGTCCCCCTCCACCACCAGCCTCCTCCGGCTGGCAGAACTTGTCCTCACCCTCAATAATTTCTCCTTTGACTCAGCGCACTTTCTCCAGGTTAAAGGGTAGCCACGGGTAACCTCATGGGCCCCAGCTCTGCTTGTGTTTTTGTTGGCTACATGGAGCAATCCATGCTACAAGCCTCCACAGGCAAGGCCCCTCAACTCTTCCTCCTCTACATCGAAGACTACTTTTCTGCAGCCTCATGTACCCATGATGAACTTGTTGGCTTCATCCACTTTGCTGCCAACTTCCACCCCGACCCCAAATTCACTTGGTCCAACTCTAGCAACACCTCCCTTCCCTCGATCTCTCTGTCTCTATCTCAGGAGACAAACTCTCAACAGACATCTTCTACAAACCCACCAGCTCCCACAGCCCCCTCGATGACACCTCCTCCCACCCTGTCCCCTGTATGGATTCCATTCCTTTCTTTCAATTCTTCCAACTCCGTCACATCTGCATCCATGATGAGCGCTTCTATACCAGACCATCAGAGATGTCCTCCTTCTTCAAATAACATAGCTTTCCCTCAATCACCATCAACTTGCATAACCTCCATTATCCGCACATTTTCCCTGGCCCCCTCCTTCCCCACATGCAACAAGGACAGGATTCCTCTTGACCTCACCTACCACCCCACCATCTGCATTCAACATTTCCGCCACCTACTGTGTGATACCACCACTAGACACATATTCCCCTCTCCTCCCCTCCCCTCTCTGCCTTCTGCAGGGACCACTCCGTCCGTGACTCCCTTGGTCCATTCCTCCCTCCTCACCCATCGTCCCCTTAGGACCTGCCCCTGTGACTGCAGGAGATGCTCCACAAGCACCCACACCTCCTCCCTCAGCACCATTCGGGTCTCCAAAGAGTCCTTCTAAGATGAAGCAACATTTCACTTGTGAATCTGCAGGGATCATCTACTGCATCCAGTGCTCCCATTGTTGTCTCTTTTACGTCAGAGAGACTGGGTGTAGACTGGGAGATCGCTTTGTTGAGCACCTTGGCTCTGTCTGCCGCAATAGCATGGATCTCCCAGTGGCCACCCATTTTAATTTCCTTGCTGACAAGTCTGTCCATGGACTTGTGCTGCCAGACTGAGACCACCCATAAATTGGAAGAACATCTTACCTGCCAACTGGGCACCCTCCAACCAAATGGTATTAATGTTGACATCGCTGGCTTTTGTTAAACACCCCCCACCACTTCCTCTGTCATCTCTCCATTCCCAGTCTCCTTTCACAAAGACGTGATAAATTCCACCTCCTCCCTTATCACATCCAATTAACACTTGTTGGTCTGGATTCCTCCTCCATTGTGTGAATTCTGAGATTTTCCTGACATTACCAGATACTCCCTTTTCTGAATTTTCCTTGAAGAAGGGCTCAGGCCCGAAACATCAGCAATATATATTTATATAAATATATATATAATAATATATCTATAGATAGTTAAAAGGCTGGCTGAGCTCCTCCAGCATTTTGGTGTTTTTACTACAATCACAGAATCTGCAGCCTTATTGTGTTTCACTCTGACCAATTTTCACTTGGATTCATTCGGACAATTTTCAACACCTCTCTCCCATTTTGGATCTCCTTGTCTCCAACTCAGGTGACAAACTATCTTGTTCCTGCCTTCCCTCCCACCCCCACCCTCCCTTCTCTCACTGCCTTCTCTCCCGTTCCCCTATTGCCTAAGTTCTGCCCCCTTCCTCTACCTCCGCCACCTCACCATCTCCAAGCCCATTCCTTCAACCCCTTTCCCCACAATGCCCAGATCACAGGTTTTGATGACCTGCCTCTCTCTTGCATCCTCTTCATCCCTCTCTCTCTCTCTCTCTCTCTCACTGTGTGATTTCTGCCTGTGCACAGTGCCAGGACAGTAGATTGTTGAGTACCATTGCACAGTACGTTACAGCAGTTGCCCATTTGGCTTCCTGTACCTGACCTTGCTCTGTAACTCTTTCCTGGGGAGGTCAAAGTTCACTCCCAGAAACCTGATGAAGACGTTAAAACACAGAGGGTTGTTGAGGGAAATTTGATGAGACTTTTTCACTTACTGGCTTCATGCAGCAGTCAACAGATTACTCTTGTAAACCTCATGGATGGATTCCCTCCTGCCTCCAGCTGAGCCTGTTTGATTGCCACATAAATACAGCACCATAACAACAGCCACAGCTCACAGGGACCGCAGCAACCAGCACACAGCCCACAGGCTGGGGGTGGGGGGGGGGGTCTGACATGCTGAAACAAAACCAGCCAACCAATTCTCTCCCAGGGAGGTGAAAGGTAACACCTTTCCAAACTTTCAATCAGCCCAAGATTTTTTTAATTTAGACATACCGCACAGTAACAGGCCATTTTGACCCATAAGCCCGTGCTGTCCAATCACACCCAATTGACCTACAATCCCCAGTACATTTTGAATGGTGGGAGGAAACCAGAGCCCCAGGGAAAACTCACCCAGACACCGGGAGAACGTACAAACTCCTTACAGATATCGCTGGCACTGTAACAGCATTGCACTAACTGCTATGTCAACCATGCCACTTCTCGGTCAATGTGATACTCAGACTCGGAACACAGCCCCACTGCTCTTCCCTCAGCCTCCCCACTGACCAATCACCCTCTTTAGAATCAGGACAACACCTTGCAGACTGTTGGATATTCTGTCTCTGTGCAGAATCCACCTGTACATGTTTATCCATCGTTTCACTGCAATCTGTGCCTGTGGGTTTATCCATCCACTCTCTGCGATCTGTGCCTGTGGGTTTATCCACCATCTCTCTCCGATCTGTGCCTGTGGGTTTATCCATCCATTCTCTCTGATCTGTGCCTGTGGGTTTATCCACCATCTCTCTCCGATCTGTGCCTGTGGGTTTATCCATCCATTCTCTCCGATCTGTGCCTGTGGGTTTATCCACCATCTCTCTCCGATCTGTGCTTGTGGGTTTATCCATCCACTCTCTGCGATCTGTGCCTGTGGGTTTATCCATCCACTCTCTGCGATCTGTGCCTGTGGGTTTATCCATCCACTCTCTGCGATCTGTGGGTTTATCCATCATCTCTCTCCGATCTGTGCTTGTGGGTTTATCCATCATCTCTCTCCGATCTGTGCTTGTGGGTTTATCCATCCACTCTCTCCGATCTGTGCCTGTGGGTTTATCCATCATCTCTCTCCGATCTGTGCCTGTGGGTTTATCCATCCACTCTCTGTGATCTGTGTCTGTGGATTTATCCATTGTTTCACTGTGATCTGTACTTGTGGGTTCATTACTTTGTTTGGCAGAATTCTTGCTGATGCATTCTCCAGGATCTCTACAGATGGCTGTGCCTGCCTGTTCCCCGGGATCCATGCTGATAGGTGCATCAGTCTCCAAACCAGAGGCCATCTGAAATCACAAAGCAAATTTAAGAAACCATGTCCTGGAGTGGCAAATCAAGCTGATCAAAGCAGCAAGCCCCACTGCCAGTTCTCACAGCTCACCCCAGGGTTATTGCCAGAACCTCACTCCGGTCAGCCCTTGCCCCGTCAGAACAATGAAGCCCTTCTAGAACTGGACAGCGCAGCACAACCCAATCCTGAGATCTAGAACAGTGAGGCAGCAACATCTGAGCCCACAAGACTCTCGGATGAAAAGGTTCCAATCAGAGAATTCACCAAGGAAGGGGTTATATTGGATGGAATTCAACTCGAGCGATCTGCTATATTACACATAACCTCACCACTCCTCCCCTATATCTCATCTCCATCAAACTCTGTCGGGATTCCTGCAATTCCCCTCCGAACATCTATGATAAAAACAAAAATACCCCGACAGTTGAAAATTGTCAGCAAGTAGGCACAGATATCGTTAAAATTTCAAGATGACGTTCCTTCATGAGAACTAGGACAGTTGTTGATCTGTATATAAACCCCACTCCTGTAACATCTGTCATTCTATATGTAAACGCTGAAATTTCTTAATCGGTTTCACCTTTGCCATAATCTCACTTCCAAATGTTTAACAAATGCCTTCATTTAGAACCATTGAACATTACAGCACAGAATAGGCTATTTGGCCCCTCTAGTCTATGCCGATCTATTATTTGGCCTAGTCCCACTGACCTGTACCCAGTTCATAGCCCTCCTACTTCTCCCATTTATGTCCCTGTCCAAATTTCTCTTAAATGTTAAAATTGAGCCCACATTCACCCCATCAGCTGGCAGCTCATTCTACATGCCCACTACTCTCTGTGTGAAGAAGGTCCCCTCACATTCTCCCTAAACCTTTCCCCTTTCACCCTTAACCCATGTCATCTTGTTGTATCTCACTTTCCCTCAGTGGAAGAAGACCACTTGTATTTTTTCTGTCTACACACAGAACACGAGAGCAGAGTACAGGTGCTTTGGCCCACAGGGGTGGGGAAGGGGGAGGGGGGAGAGGGTGGAGGGTGGCGTGTGTTTGATTCTACCAAAAAAAAACAAAACTCTCCTTATGTCATAACCCTCTATTTTAATTTCATCCACATGTCTGCCTAAGAATCTCTTAAAATGACGCCAATGTTCCATCCTCCACCACCATCCCTGGCAAGGCATTCCAGGCCCCCACAACTTAACCTTGATGTCTCCCCTAAACTTCCCTCCTATACCACTGGCCAATCAGCAATCTCCTTTTATCAAAAGCCACACTGCTCTCCAGCAACCACCTCATTATGTGCATGCCCGCCCACAAGCCTGAGCACGCACAATGTCATTGATTGGCCCCAGTAATTGGCCCCTGCTCTGCACAGCAGGAAATTCAAGAACTATCACTGGTCGCTGCTCAGCAGAGCAGAACATATTCAAGTCTGAGAGGGCTCTTTCTCTCTCTCTTTTTCCTCCACATGGCAATGGTCCTGCTCCCTCCCTGGATGAGGGTAACTATGGTGGACACCATCCATGAGGACTGCAGGTAACAGGGCACTGTGCTCCCTAAGGCTATCCAGGGTATCCTGGTGCATGGAAATACTGGAGCAGAGCCACAGTTCTCTGTATCCCCTGGGGTAATTCCCCTGTGAAATTCCCTTAGGTAGCCCTGACGTAAGGGCACATTTCGCCCCTTGCCTCCCACTTCAATGAGCCCCCTTCCTTCCATGTTGAGTCCCATGGTTGGGTATGAGTCAGCGTGAGTGTGTGAGTGGGTGAACGGGAGAGCCGTTGCATGGTTTTATTGTTTAGCTGGCTATCGAATAAAGATCATTGGTGATTGTGATGAGTCCTGGACTTTGCTTTCTCCTGAACCCCACGAACCCTTCTACACAATGCATCTCCCTTCACTTTGTACACACATTGGGCTTTCTACTCCTGCCCTGGGAAAAACTTGTGGTCTGCCCACCCTATCAATGTCTCTTCGATTTTTGTAGATATTTATTAAGTCACCTCTCGTCCCTCTTCACCCCAAAGCGAAAAGTCCCAGCTCTGCTAACCTTGCTACATAAGACTTATTTTCCAATCCAGGTAACAGCCTGGTGAATCTCCTCTGCACCCTCTCCGTAGCTTCCACTTCCTTCCTTTAAAAAGGTGACTAGAACTGAATGCAATACAGGTAAATCCCATTTATGAATACTCACTTTATGAAAATTCATTAATGCAAAGAAACGTGTGTTCGCTTTTACCAAGAAATTATAATGGGTTTTGCTTTTACGAAAATAGCCTCTAATAGTAGTGAATGGGTTTCACTTTACAAATTTCAGTTTACGAATGGTTCCTCAGGAAGGTTCTACCTTCGTAAAGCAGGGTATACGTGTGGTCTCACCAACGATTAAAAGAGTTGAAACATTACCTCACGACTTCTGGACTCAATCCCCCGACTAATGAAGTCCAGCGTACCATAGGCCTTCTTAACTATCCTATCAGCAACCTTGAGAGATGTATGGTTTGACCCAAAGGTCCCTTCGTTCTTCCACATTGTTAATTATCCTACCATTAACCATGTACTCTGCTTTCAAGTTTGACCTTCCAAATTGCATCATCTCACACTTATCCACATTGAACTCCATCTGCCTCTATGCATCCTGTTGTAACCTACGATGATCTGCAATACTATCCACAACACCTCCAACCTTCGTACAGAACATAGAGCACTATAGCATAGTACAGGCACTTTGGCCCTCAATGCTGTGCCGATCCATACATTCCTTAAAGTACTAAACCCTCCCTACCTCGTAACCGTCTATTTTCCTTCAATCCATGTGCCTGTCTGAGTCTCTTAAATGCCCCTAATGTTTCAGTCTCCACCACCATACCCGGCAAGGTATTCCAGGCAGCCACAACTCTCTGCGTAAAAAACTTACCCCTGATGTCTTCCCTAACCCTAACCCTTCACTTTCTACACATGTCCTCTGGTGTTTGTTGTTCCTGCCTTAGAAAATATGTGTTGGCTGTCTACCTTATATAGATATAGTCTTAATAATCTCACAATCTTGTAGACCTCTATCAAGTCTCCTCTCATCCTTCTACTCTCCAAAGAGAAAAGTCCCAACTCTGCTAACCTTGTCTCGTGAGACATTTCCCAATCCAGGAATAACCTGGTAAATCTCCTCTGCACCCTCTCCATTGCTTCCACATCCTTCCTATAATGTGACCAGAACTGAACACAATACTCCAAGTGTGGTCTTATCAGAGATTTGTTAATTAGCAACATGACATCCCTACTCCTGAACACAAGCCCCCTATTAATGAAGCCCAGCATCCCATAGGCCTTCTTAACTACCCTATCAACCTGTGCAGTGACCTTGAAGGATGTATGGATTTGAACCCCAAGGTTCCCCTGTTCATCCACACTTACCGACCATTAACCCTGTACCCAGCCTTCTGGTTTCTCCTTCTAAAATGCATCACCTCCCCCTTATCTGGATTGAAATCTATCTGCTGTTTTTCTGCCCAACTCTCCATCTTGTGTATATCCTCTTTAACCTTCGATCTTAGCATCATCCACAAACTTACTCACCCAGCCTTCTGTCTCATCATCCAGGTCATTTATAAACATCACAAAGAGCAGGGGTCCCAGGACAGATCCCTGCGCCCCCTCCACTGACCTCCAGGCAGAATCCTTTCCTTCCACTACTACTCTCTACTTTCTTCCAGCCAGCCCCAATTTTTTATCCACACAGCCAAGGTTTCACTGATCTCATACCTCATGACTTTTTGGATGAGTCTCTCATGGGGGACCTTGACAAATGCCTTGCTAAAATGCATGGAGACCACATCTACCCCCCAACTCTCATCAATTTCTTTAGCTACCTTCTCAAAAAAACTCAGTTAGGTTCTTGAGGCACGATCTTGCCTTCACAAAGTCATGCTGACTATCCTGAGTAGACTGGACTTCTCCAAATGCTCATACTGTAGCCACTGAAAACGCAGTGGTGGCTGATGAACGTAAAATAATGACACACAGAGTTGCAGGCCAATTAGAACTCGTTTACTCGAGTCATGCACGTATTCTTTTAAAATACTGAACCACGCGCACCACGTCATGACATCAAGACGTCCCGTGTCAGTTCGTTAGACTTCTGGGAGTTGTAGTCTATCTATAGCACCACTACAATAGATCCTGTCCTGAAGAATCCTCTCCCAATAGTTGGCACATCACTGATGTAAGACTCACCGGTCTATAATTCCCAGGATTCTCCCTACTACCTTTTTCAGAAAAGGGGACTGCATTTGCCATTCTCCAATCCTTTGGGCCTCCCCTTCAACCAGAGGATTCAAAGCTCAACTGCATTTGCCATTCTCCAATCCTTTGGACCTCCCCTTCAACCAGAAGATTCAAAGCTCAACTGCATTTGCCATTCTCCAATCCTTTGGACCTCCCCTTCAACCAGAGGATTCAAAGCTCAACTGCATTTGCCATTCTCCAATCCTTTGGGCCTCCCCTTCAACCAGAAGATTCAAAGCTCAACTGCATTTGCCATTCTCCAATCCTTTGGACCTCCCCTTCAACCAGAGGATTCAAAGCTCATAGCTACTACCCCAGGTATCTCTTCCCTCATTTTCAACAGCAACTGGGGTATATCTCATCCGGCCTAGGGACTTATCTATCTTGATGTTATTAAGAAGATCCAACACTTCCTCTTCCTTAATTTTTACATTGTCCAGCACACAGTTGTGTTCTCTTTAGACCTCCCCCTGAAGCAAAGTATTCACTGAGGCCCTCCCCAACTTTCTCCACCTCCATGCACATGTTGCCTCCTTTATCTTTTAGTGGCCCCACCTTTCTTCTCATCATCCTCCTGTTCTTCACATACACATAGAACTCCTTAAACGTACAGGCCAAGGCCTTCTCATGCACCTTTTGAGCTCTCCTAAGTCCTTTCTTAAGCTCCTTCCTGCTTACCATATACTTCTCATGACCCCTTCCTGTTTCTTGGTTCCTATGTCAGATGTATGCTTCCTTCTTCCTCTTGACTTGTTGCCTGACCTGTAACATCAGCCATGGTTCCCTTTTCCTCCCATCTTTTCCCTATTCCAGTAGGACAAACCTATCCTGAACTCAGCACAAGTGGCCCCTAAACTTCCTCCACGTTACTTCTGTGCTTTCACCCTTGAACATCTGTTTCCAATTTACTCGCAATTAAATATCTTCCCATTTTGTCTGTTTTTCCTTATCCAAATCTATGTTTACTCTGCACTCCTCAGTTTTTTACTCCAGAAACAGCTCCAAGGTAGTATACTGTGTGGACCAGTAGTTCTCTTTCCACTCACATCCCACTTTAAGTAATCCCTATGCCATCAATGCTCTGTGATTAGTAAGGGATTGCTTAAAGTAGGATGTAGGTGGAAAGAAAAGGTTTGAAACCCACTGTTTTAATCGTCCCTCATTGACTCGATATGTGCACGGTTTCAGAGCTCCAAAGGAAATGGGCCAATGACAATTTTTCTCAAGCAAAATGTTTCAGTGACAATTGGGTCTAGAGCAGTGATTCTCAACTTCCCCTTCCCACTCACATCCCACCTTAAGCAATCCCTTACTAATCACACAGCACTTATGGCCTTGGGATTACTTAAAGTGAGATGTGAATGGAAAGAAAAAGGTTGAGAACCGCTGGTGTGGACAATAAACAGAGATACAGGAATGAGGATATTCATGTTGATTCCATGTAAAATACTGCTGCACCTTCCCTTTCCAATCCAACTTGGTGAGCCCAGACAGGGGCTCTGTTGACTGCCTCCTGACTCACCCTTATCTCTTGGCACCGAGCCCTGACACTCACCGTGACTCTGATCCTTGCTCTGGGTTTGGGCTTGATGCTGATGGATATACTGGGGCTGATGGGAGTGCAAGGCCTCGTCTCCTCCTCCATGTACACTCCTGATGGAGCGATCCCGCCACCTGCATATCCACACAGATCAGAAGTTAGTGCAAGCATAAGTGGTTCAACATGCACACTGTTGAACATAACATCAATCTCCCGTCAATCACAGGACCAGGACAAGGCTTCACTGAATGTTCACACCACCAACAATGACATCCTGCAGGCCAAAGCCACCAGTATTCACACAGGTAGAATTGGAGTCATACAGCATGGAAAGAGGGCCTTTGGCCCAACATCTCCATGCTGACCAAGCTGCCCAACTGAGCTACTTCTGTTTGCCTTCTAAACTTTTCCTCTCCAGGTATAACCATAAGACATGGGACAAGAAATAGGCTATTCAGCCCATTGAGTCTGCCCTACAATTTAACCATGAGGTGATCCATTTTCCCCACTCAGCCCCACTGCCCGGCCTTCTCCCCATAACCTTTGAACCTGTCAATCTCTGCCTTAAATACACCCAATGACCCAGCCTCAACAACTGCCTGTGGCAATAAATTCCACAGATTCACCACCTGGCTGAAGAAATTTCCCCACATCTCTGTTCTAACTGGATGCCCTTCAATCCTAAAGTTCTGCCCTCATGTCCTGGACTCTCCCACCGTGGGAAACAACCTTTCTACATCTAATGACTTTCAACATTTGAAATGTTTCAATGAGAACCTCCCTCATTCTCCTGAATTCCAATAAGTACAGGCCAAGAGCTGTCAAACGTCCCTCATATGATATCCCTTTCATTACTGGAATCACCCATGTGAACCTCTTCTGAACCCTCTTAATGAGGAGCCCAAAACTGCTCACAATTCTCCACATGAGGTCTCACCAGGGCCTTATGAAGCCTCAACATCACATTCCTGCTCTTAGATTCAGCACAGTTGACACAGCAGTTTGCGCAACACTCTTAAAGCGTCAGTGATCTTGAGCAGGGTTCAAATTCTGGACTGTCTGGAAGGAGTTTGTACATTCTCCCCCTGTCTGCATGGCTTTTTCCTGGGGGTTCTGTTTTCCTTCTACCCTACAAAACTTACCGGGGGTTATGTGTCAATTGGGTGTGACTGGCCGGCACGGGCTCGTGAGCCAAAAGGGCCTGTAACTGTGCTGTATGTCTAAATTTAAAATTTATATTCTATTCCTGTTCAGACACTAGGTATCCATGGAGAGGTTGTAAACTGGATTCAAAATTGGCTGAATGGGGGAAGACAGAGAGTGGTAGTGGATGATGCTTCTAAGACTGGACGGCTGTGACTAGAGGTGCCTCAGGGATCGGTGCTGGGACCATAGTTGTTTGTTGTCTATATCGATGCTCTAGATGATAATATGGTCAGTTAGATCAGGAAGCTTGCTGATGACACTAAGATTGGAGCATTGTGGACAGCAAGGAGGGCTTTCGTGGCTTGCAGAGGAATCTGGACCAACTGAAAAAATGGGCCATATGGAGTTTAATACAAATAAGTGTGAGGAGTTGCATTTTGGAAAGACAAATCAAGGCAAACGTACATAGTAAATGTTTAGGGACTGAGGAGTGCAGAGGAACAAAAGGATCAGATACATAATTCCCTAAAAGTAGCATCACAGTAGACAGGGTTGTAAAGAAAGCTTTTGGCATCTTGGCCTTCATAAATCAAAGTATTGAGTACAGGAGTTGGGGTGTTCTGGTAAGATTCTATAAGACATGGGTGAGGCCAAGATTTGGAGTATTGTGTGCAATTCTGGACCCCAAACTACAGAAAGGATATCAGTTAGATTGAGAGACTGCAGAGATATCCTAGGATGTTGACTGGTCTTCAAGAGTTGAGTTACAGGGAAAGATTATACAGGTTAAGACTTTATTCCTTGGAGCATAGAAGAATGAGGGGATATTTGATAGAGGTTTACAAAACTCAAGACGGTCAACCAGTTTACCTATCACGGCTGCACCATTTCATCAGATGCAAGGATCGACAATGAGATAGACAACAGACTCGCCAAGGCAAATAGCGCCTTTGGAAGACTACACAAAAGAGTCTGGAAAAACAACCAACTGAAAAACCTCACAAAGATAAGCGTATACAGAGCCGTTGTCAAACCCACACTCCTGTTCGGCTTCGAATCATGGGTCCTCTACCGGCACCACCTACGGCTCCTAGAACGCTTCCACCAGCGTTGTCTCCGCTCCATCCTCAACATCCATTGGAGCGCTTTCATCCCTAACGTCGAAGTACTCGAGATGGCAGAGGTCGACAGCATCGAGTCCACGCTGCTGAAGATCCAGCTGCGCTGGGTGGGTCACGTCTCCAGAATGGAGGACCATCGCCTTCCCAAGATCGTGTTATATGGCGAGCTCTCCACTGGCCACCGTGACAGAGGTGCACCAAAGAAGAGGTACAAGGACTGTCTAAAGAAATCTCTTGGTGCCTGCCACATTGACCACCGCCAGTGGGCTGATATTGCCTCAAACCGTGCATCTTGGCGCCTCACAGTTTGGCGGGCAGCAACCTCCTTTGAAGAAGACCGCAGAGCCCACCTCACTGACAAAAGGCAAAGGAGGAAAAACCCAACACCCAACCCCAACCAACCAATTTTCCCCTGCAGCCGCTGCAACCGTGTCTGCCTGTCCCGCATCGGACTTGTCAGCCACAAACGAGCCTGCAGCTGACGTGGACTTTTACCCCCTCCATAAATCTTCGTCTGCGAAGCCAAGCCAAAGAAGAAGAAAGAACAATAGTATAAGGGTTATAGACAGAGTAAATGTGAGTAGGCCCTTTCCACAGATTTGGAGGGATAAATATAAGAGGAAATGGCTTTAGGGTGAAAGGGGGAAGGTTCACGGGGAACTTCTTCACAGAGTCGTGGGAGTGTGGAAAGAGCTACCATCTGATATGGTAAATGCAGACTCACATTAAGTTTTAAGAATAAATTGGATAGATACATGGATAGGAGAGGTCTGGAGGGTTATGTGTACATCTGTGGGACTAGTGGAATTATGTTTTGGCACAGCCTAGAAGAGCCAAATGGCCTGTTTTCTGTGCTGTAGTGTTCTATGGTTCCTGAAATGAATGCCAGCATTCCATTTGCCTTCTTCACCACTGACTCAACCTGCAAGTTTATCTTCAGGGTATCCTGCATGAGGACTCCCAGGACCCTTTGCATCTGGTTATTTTCAATTTTCTCCCCATTTAAAAAATAGTCTGTCTATTTTTTCTACCAAAGAGCATGACTGTACATTTTCTGACATTTTGTATTTCATTTGCCAATTCTCTGCCCATTCTCCTAATCTGCCTAAGACCTTCTGCAGCCTCCCCAGTACTGTCCAAATGTCTTTGAAACATTGTCCCCTGCATTACAACAAGCCTAAGTAGCAGAGGCAGGAGCAGGCTGCATGCCCTTGTGCCTGCTGTGGCAATCAGGAAGACCTTGACTGATATTACACTGCGCCACCAGATTCCTTCATGTGGGACATGCCCGGTGACTGGGCCTCCACTGCCCTCGGAGATAGTGAACTCTGGGAGAAGACATTTCTCTCCCTTGGTCCGAATGGCTGACCACTTACTGCCCACATTGCCAAAGGGGATCGGTTAGAGGCATCTTTGCATTTTGGAAAGCTACATTAGAGTAAATTGTTTGAGAAATGCAGCTTTGGAAGTACACTTCTGGAAAGCAAAAGTTGCAAGGGAATTAAGTGAGATAGATTGTGGGATGATCCTGCAGGAAAACATGGTGTGTGAAGAGCGTAATTTGACAGACAGCCTAATTGGTAGAAATGGCAAGCTAGCCACTTTCTGCCTCATGCTCCCTTCTGTGCGCCTCACGGAATACAAACACGTACCATCTTCCTGAGGATGGAGTCTCTGACTATTGCCTGACTCATCCTCATCAGTTCCACTGTCAGAATCCGATGTCAGTTCCTGCGCATCACCACGGTCCTGCTTCTGAACATCCTCCTCCTGATCCCATCTGTCAGTAAGGCAGCAGGTTAAAACAATTGTTTCCACCGTGATTGGTGTATCTGTTACACACCCACACCGTGTTTGGCGTATCCGTTACACACCCCACACCGTGTTTGGCGTATCCGTTACACACCCCACACTGTGATTGGCGTATCCTTTACACACTCCACACGGCGTATGGCTTATCCGTTACACACCCCACACCGTGTTTGGCCTATCTGTTACACACCCCACACCATGTTTGGCGTATCCGTTACACACCCCACACTGTGATTGGCATATCCTTTACACACTCCACACGGCGTTTGGCTTATCCGTTACACACCCCACACCGTGTTTGGCCTATCTGTTACACACCCCACACCATGTTTGGCGTATCTGTTACACACCCCACACCATGTTTGGCTTATCCGTTACACACCCCACACTGTGTTTGGCTTATCCGTTACACACCCCACATCGTGTTTGGCGTATCCGTTACACACCCCACACCGTGTTTGGCGTATCTGTTACACACCCCACACCGTGTTTGGCGTATCCGTTACACACCCCACACCGTGTTTGGCGTATCCGTTACACACCCCACACTGTGATTGGCGTATTCTTTACACACTCCACACGGTGTTTGGCTTATCCGTTACACACCCCACACCAGGTTTGGCCTATCTGTTACTACCCGTCTCCCCCATGGTGATTGGTGCATTCATTCCATACCTATTCAATAACTGGTTTCCCTGTCACTTCTCCCACACTTAGTTCTGCTCAATCACAGCCCGGTACCCACGCACCCACAGTGCTTACTGTTGGAAAGGTTCAGGGTGAGTCTCTGACCCAGCGACCGATGCCTTGAAGAAGCTGGAATCACTGCTCTTCCTGGTCCTCCCGTGGTCCACAGCAAACCCCTCTTCATCATCCTGTTGAGACACCACATTAATGAGATAGGCAGCAGATAGCTTCCTCCGCTCTCCTTCAACCCAACCATTGCTATCAAGGACAGGCCCGCCACTCCCTTCACAGGTACACGGATGTTGGTATACCAGGCAAGGTCAGCTCTAACCACCATTCAGAAAGCTTGTTGGACAGCTGGCTAGTTTGGTATCTATAACAGCAGCAGTGTACCCTGGCTAGAGTTCAATCCTGGTGGGGCACTGGTGAACCAAGGAAGTTTAAGACCTTAAGATATAGGAAAAGCAGGCCATTAAGCTCGAGTCCATTCTACCTTTCCATCATGAGCTGACCCATTCTTTCACTCAGCCTCATTCCTTGGCCTTCTCAACATAACCTTTGATACCCTGACTATTCAGACACCTGTCAATCTCTGCCTTAAATACACCCAATGATCTGTCCTCCACACCCACCTGTGCTAGCAAATTCCACAGGTTCACCCCTCTCAAGCTAAAGAAATTCCTCCACATCTTTGTTTTAAATGAGCTCCCTTTAATCCTGAAGTTGTGCCCTCTTGTCCTCGACTCCCCTACCATGGGAAACAACTTTGCCACATTTACATAATTTCCTGAAAGCGGCATCACAAGTGGATAGGGTTAAAAAGAGAGCTTTTGGCACATTGGCCTTTATAAATCAAAGTATTTTGAGTCAGGAGTTAGGATGTTAAAGTTGTATAAGACATTGGTGAGGCCAAATTTGGAGCATTGTGTGCAGTTTTGAAAAATGTTTCAGCAGAGAGTAGAAGGGCCCTATTTCTGTGCTGTAATGTTATATGGTTCTACTTTGTCCATAGAACAACTACAGCACAGAAACAGACCTCTTCTCTCTTCCTAATCTGCGCCAACTCATTTTTTTCCCCCCCGAGTCTCACTGACCTGCACCCAGTCCACAGCCCTCCATCCCTCTCCCAACCATGTACCTGTCCAAATTCTTCATCAATGTTAAAATTAAGCCCACATTCACCACTTCAATTAGAAGCTTGTTTCACACTCCTGCCACTCTCTGTGTGAAGAAGTTCCCCCTAAACTTTTCCCCTTTCACCCTTAACCCATGTCCTCTGGTTTTTATCTCACCCACCCTCAGTGGAAAAAGCCAACCTACATTTACTCTGTCTGTCCCCCTCATAATTTTAAATACCTCTATCAAATCTCCCCTCATTCTTCCACAATCCAGGGAATAAAGTCCTAACCTGTTTAACCTTTCCCTGTAACTCAGTTCCTGAAGTCCAGGCAACATCCTAGTAAATCTTCTCTGAACTCTTTCTATCTTACTGATATTTTTCCTGTAGATCAGTGACCAAAACTGAACACAATCCTCCAAATTTGGCCTCACCAATGTCTTGTACAACTTGAACAAAACTTCCCAACCCTGTACTCCATACTTTGATTTATTAAGTCAAAGATACCAAAAGCTCTCTTTACAACTCTATCCACCTGTGATGCCACTTTCAAGGAATTATGTATCTCTATTCCCATATCCCTCTGTTCTACCGCATTCCTCAATGGCCTACCATTTACCAGATATGTCCTTTCATTTTTCAGTCCATTTTATCACCTGTTCCAGATCACTCTGCAAGCTCAAGATCTAGGCCTTTCAACATTCGAATTGCTTCTATGAGGTCCCCTCTCATTCATCTGAACTTCAAGGAGTCCAGTCCAAGAGCCATCGAATGTTCCTCATATGCCAATCCCTCATTGCAGGAATCATTCTTGTGAATCTTCTTGAACCCTCTACAATGCCCACACATCTTTCTTAAATAAGGAGCCCAAAACTGTCCCTATACTCCAAGTGAGGCCTCACCAGAGCCTTATAAACCCTCAATGTTCCACCCCTACTCTTGTATCCTAACCCTCTAGATATGATATCAACATTCCATTCACCTTCTTCACCACCGACTCATCCTGAGGGTCAACCTTTAGGGTTCCTTGCACGAGGATCCCCAGTCCTTTTGCACCTCCGAATTTTGAACTTTCTCCCCATCTAAATAATAGTTGGCTCTTTTATTCCTTCTACCAAAGTGCATGATTGTACACTTTCCAACATTGTATTTCATTTCCACTTCTCTGCCCATTCTCCATAAGCCTCTCTTCAACCTCACCGTTTCCTCCTCTCTACCAGCCCCTCCAGCTCTCTTTATATCATCTGCAAACTTGCCCACAAAACTACTTATTCCGATATCCAAAACATTAACATACAACATAAAATGTGGTCCCAACGCCGACCTCTATGGAACACCACTGGTAACCAAGCAGAATAGGATTCCTTTATTCCCACTCTCTACTTTCTGCTGATTAGACAATGCTCTACAAATGCAAGTACCTTTCCTGTAATTCCATGGGCTTTCCATATCTCTGTTTTAAATGGGCACCCTTAAATCTTGAAGCTGCTGCCTCTTGTCCTAGACTCCACCACCAAAGGAACAAACTTTGCCACATTTATGCTGTCCAGGCCTTTCAACATTCCAAATGCTTCTATGAGGTCCCCCCTTATTCTTCTGAACTCCACGGAGTTTCTTCAGCTTTCTAGGCATTTTGAGCTGCCTGTCAGATGTGGATGTGGAGCAGAATATGGGTAAAAGAGAGTGAAATGGAATGGATAAAGGGACAAGGCAGAATACAGGGCTTCTTATTCCTTACCATGCCAAGAACACTGAGATCAGAACTCAATGGATGGATGTTGAGCAGATGGATAGCAAAGCCCCTGTTCAGCTGGAGGACATGTGTGAAAGCTGGATAAAATGGGTGCACGGTTGGACTAATGATTAGGGCAATGCCGTTACTACGCCAATGTTCGGGATTAGGGTTCGAATCCAACACTATCTGTGAGGAGTTTGTACTATGACAGATTCTAGCTATGATTTTGGGAGATAAGTTGGGGCAGGTTTATTTTTAGTGTAGGTCACATACAAACACTTTAAAACAGATCTCATTTAAAATACTTGGTTCAGGCTGTGAGTCAGAGGAGGCGGCGACTGGAGTTCGGGCGAATATCTGGAGGAGGGTTGGAGAGAGTGAGGGGGTTAATTGGTCAAGGAGGCCAATAAAAGGAGGGTAAGTATAGGGTAGTGACCAGCGAGGAGCGACCCAGTCAATGAGTGGCACAGTGAAGGAGTGAGTCTTTGAGGCTTTGGCTCGAGAGGCTCACGCGAGCAGAGGCTGAGGACGAGCGTGCTGGACTAAAGGTAAGACATTCACAGTTAATTTAATAAAGTGTGAGGAGAAGGAGGAAGGATGAGTGTGAGGGCAGTTTTCTGCTCTCAGTGTCACATGTGGGAAGTCATAGAGCCTTCACGTCTCCCAGACATCCACGTGTGCACAAAGTGGGCTGAGCTGCAGCGTCTAAGGGACCAGGTCAGGGAACTTGAGCTGCAGCTCGATGACCTCGCTCTGGTTAGGGAGAGTGAGGCCATCACAGACAAGGAGTGTGGCCTAAAGGACCTGGTCAGGGAACTTGAGCTGCAGCTTGATGACCTCGCTCTGGTTAGGGAGAATGAGGCTATCGTAGACAGAAGCTACAGGCAGGTGGTCACACAGGGGCCACGGGAGGAGGGGCAGTGGGTTACTGTTAGGAGGAGGAAAGGGAGGGGTCAGGTTCATGTGCAAGCACCCAAATCTGAAATCTTCAGAAATTGGTACTCCACCTTGAGTACTGAGGAGGGGGATAGTCAGACTATGGTGGGCAGAGGTGTGGTGTCAACCCCTGCGACCCAGAAAGGTAGGGATAAAAGGAAAAGGGCGATAGTTATAGGGGATTCAATGGTTAGGAGGACAGATGGAGGTTTTTGTGGACGCGATAAGGAAAACTGGATGGTGGTTTGCCTCCCTGGTGCTAAGGTCCGGGATGTGACTATGCGTGTTCAGAACATCCTAAAAGGGGAGGGTGAGGAGCCTGAGGTTGTGGTACATGTTGGTACCAATGATGTTGGAAGGAAGGAGGAAGTGATCCTGTAGAATGGGTATAGGGAGTTGGGTAGGGAGCTTAAAAGGAGAACCACTAAGGTGGTAATTTCTGGATTGCTTCCTGTGCCACATGACAGTGAGGGCAGAAATGAGACAGGGTTTCAAGTTCTTGGACCACTGGGATCTTTTTTGGGGAAGATGGGACCTATACCGTAATGATGTGTTACATCTTAATCCCAGAGGGACCAGTCTGCTGGCAGGGTCATTTGCTAGGGCTGTCGCGGGGGTTTAAACTAGTATGGTTGGGGACAGAGTTTCAAGTTAGGCAAGACAGCAGGGAGAGGGTTTGTAGGCTAAGGAAAGAGACAAGTTTAAAAAATTTGAGGGAGGAACAGCAGGAAGTAGTAAAAAGGTATAATGAAAATTGTGAGAATGGTAGAGAGGAGGATAAGTAGAAGGTAGGATATAGGAGATCCCTGAGTTGCATTTATTTTAATGCAAGGAGTGTAATAGATAGAATGGAGGGCTCGTCGAGGGAGGCAGTGTGCGTAGAGCTGAAAAATAAGAAGGGTGAGGTTACTATTATGGGGGTATATTATAGGCCTCCAAATGGGGAAAGGGAACTAGAAGAGCAAATGTGCCAGGAAATAGATGAGATGTGCAGTAGAAATAGGGTGGTGTTGGTTGGGGATTTCAATTTTCCAAACATAGATAGGGAAACGTAGTCAGTAAAAGGGCAGGATGCCTTAGTATTTATGCATTGTGTTCAGGATTGCTTTTTGCAGCAATATGTTGAGACGCCAACTAGAGGGGGAGCGGTATTAGATCAGTTGTTTGGGAATGCAATGGGGCAGGTGACAGAGGTGAGCGTTGGAGAGAACTTTGGATTCAGTGATCATGGGTCCATTAGCTTTAGCTTAATGATGGAAAGGGATAGGTTGGGTCCGAGGTTGAAGGTCTTCAAGTGGGGGAAGGCCAAATTTGGAGAAATGAGAAGGGATCTGCAGAGAGTTGTGTGTGTTGATCTTTTTGCCGGAAAGGACGTAGAGGAAATTTGAGGTGCATTTAGGGGTGAGATTTTGAGAGTACAGGATCTTTATGTTCCAGTCAGGCCGAAAAGGAAGACTAAAGGTTCTAGCGAGCCATGGTTTTCTGGTGAAATTAAGAAGTTGGTTCAGGACAAGAGGGAGGCCTATACCAAATATAAAAAAAACAAGGGATTGAGGAAATGTATGGTCGTTTCTTAGATAATGTTAAAGAGGGAAATTAGAAAGGCAAAAACAAGGTATGAGGTGTCCATAGCTAATAAGGCAAAGGTGAATCCTAAGGGTTTTTACAGATATGTGAACAGTAAAAAGAGGGTTAAGGATAGAATAGGTCACTGGATGATGGGACCAGTGAACTATGTCAGGAACCGTATGAGATGGGAGAAATATTGAACAATTTTTTCTTGTCCTTATTCACAAGGAAAAGGGACATTGGGCTCTATGAGATAAGAGAAGCAAAGGGCTTAGTTATGGAGAGGATAGGGATTAGTAAAGTGAGGGTTTTGGAGCTTCTAGGGTCAATTAAGGTGGATAAGTCTCCGAGTCCTAATGGGATTTTTCACAGGACTTTAAAGGAGGTCAGGGAACAAATAGCGAAGGGACTGACAGTGATTTTTCAAAGATCACTGGAGGAGGGGGTGGTACCACAGGATTGGAGGGTTGCAAATGTAGTTCCATTGTTCAAAAAAGGCAGTAGATGTAGGCCAAGTAATTATCGGCCAATAAGTTTGACTTCGGTGGTGGGGAAGGTTATGGAGGGTATTCTTCACAATAGTATATATGCATATCTGGATAGGCAGGGATTGATTAGGGGCACCCAGCATGGGTTTGTAAAAGGAAAGTCATGTTTGACGAATGTTGTTGAGTTTTTGAGGAAGTGACAGAGAAGGTGGATGAAGGTAGAGCGGTGGATGTGATCTATTTGGATTTTAGTAAGGCTTTTGATAAGGTTCCGGGTGTAAGGTTAATAAGGAAGGTTCGGTCACTAGGAATTAGTAGAGAGATTGTGACATGGGTTTAGAGGTGGCTGGGAGAGAGTCATGGTGGACAACTGTATGTCAGGTTGGAAGCCTGTGACAAGTGGAGTGCCTCAGGGATCGGTGCTGGGTCCCTTCTTGTTTATCATTTATATTAATCATTTAGAGGAGGGTGTGGTTAACTGGGTAAGCAAACATGCAGATGATATGAAAATAGGGGGAGTGGTGGATAGTGAGGTAGATTTTCTTGGATTAAAAAAGGATTTGGTTTGTTTGGAAGAGTGGGCTGAAAGATGGCAGATGGAATTCAATGAAGACAAGTGCAAGGTGTTGCATTTCAGTAAAAATAACCAGAATAGGGCAATATACAGTTAAGGGGAGGGCATTGAGGAATGCAGAGGAACCTGGGGGTTATGGTACAGAGTTCACTGAAGGTGGATTCCCATGTAGACAGGGTAGTTAAGAAGGCAATGGTATGCTGGCCTTCATAAATCATATGTAGAGTATAGGAGCTGGGAGGTGATGTTACAGCTGTTTAATGCATTGGTGAGGCCAGGTTTGGAGTACTGTGCTCAGTTCTGGTCTCCAAATTATAGAAAGGATATAGATAAAGTGGAGAGGGTACAGAAAAGGTTTACAAGAATGTTATCTGGATTACAGGGAGAGATTCAGGAGACTGGGACTTTATTCATTGGAACGCAGACGACTGAGAGGGGACTTGATAGAGGTATTTAAAATTATGAAAGGAATAGATAGACTGGACATAAACAGACTCTTTCCTCTGAGGGAGGTTGGAACAAGAGGCCATGAGTTAAGGGTAAGGAGAAATATTAGAGGTGGCTTTTTCACTCACCGAGTGGTGGCAGAATGGAATGATCTTCCGAATGAGATAGTTGCATCAGGGTCCCTTCTGTCATTTAAGAGAAGGTTGGATGTGTACATGAAGGTGAGGGGGTCTGAGGATTATTGGCGGTGAGCAAGAGGTTTGAGCTTGTGGAGTTGTTCTAGTGAACTGGTGTGGACTCGAAAGGCCGACATGGCCTGTTTCCGCTCCGTAAATGGTTATATGGTTATAGATAGGCCGGCTCCAAGAGCCTTTGCAAAAGTTTTGGAGAGTGCCCAAGAGACTTCACTAATGGATTGTTGTTTACAAAAAGGCAACAGATGAAAGAACTCGTGGGAGCCGCAGGCTGTCTGAGTGGAACTTGCTGTTCTAAGAGGGTCATGTGATTTTGCAAGCAGAAAGAGAAAAACAGGTTTTCTCTCAGAGAGAGAGAGAGTTCAGTTTTGCAGTTTTACAGTTCAGCAGCAGCTGGGACTAGAACAGGACAAGCTACCAAGCTTGTGGAAAACCCCATTTTGAAGACAGGTTGTGAGTGCTTAGTTCAGCCTGGTCAAAGCCCTTGTGGTTCATATAAGAAGAGAGAACTGGCTGCCTAATGTTTCATTTGAAATAAGGCAAACACAAAGGAACTCTGTGATGACCTGAAAGAAAGAGGTTATCATCTGGAAACCCCTGATGGGGCAAGTTTCTTCGGCAAGACACTGAAGTGGCTGATTAAAAGGAATCAGTTGTGGGTGTCCAGTGAACAATAAATCTCACTCTGAAAACCGACAAGAGCCTTCCATTTACCTTTCAAGCACCAAAGCCTGGTGAACTTCATAAATGTTAAATTTTGTGCACAGTATAAGAATTTCCTGCAACCAGTAAAGTTGGAGGAACGAGAAGTGAGACTGGACTGTGAATCAAAGAACTTTTCTAAACTTACACACACATTACATACACGTGCGCTTAGAATTAGAAGGGGGTGAAGTTAGGTCAGTTAAGTTAATAGTGATAAGATAAAGTTTGATAAAGTTTAAAGATAATTAAAAGCAACTTTTGTTTAAATAAGCATTTGTGTTGCTGAATATCTATTGCTGCTGGGTTTTGGGGTCAGCTGGGCTCGTAACAGTACGTTTTCCACGTCGGCATGGGTTTTCCCCGGGGCTCCAGTTTCCTCCCATTATTCAAAACGTACTGAGGATGTAGGTTAATTTGGGTGTAATTGGGCTTATGGGCCAAAATGAGCTGCTACTATGCTGTATGTCTAAATTTTAAAATAAATATATAGAGACACACCTTGTTATTCGGATGAGACATGTTGATGCCCAGGCTTCTACCCAGCAGTTCCAGGGAGCGAAGAATGGCAGTGACTGAGGTCTTGACCCGGATGGTGGCACCACGGGCCTCCAGGCTCTCCACCTTGTGCTGGCCACACCGCAGTCTTCGTTCAGACCATCGAATCATCCACTCCAGCAGCTTAGCAGTGCCTTGAAACCTGGCCTCCACCTCAGGCGCCAGGTCGTCGTTCAATAGAGCTGGCACTGACAGGCACTCAGTGCAGGGGGCAGGGGCAATGACAGGCCGACTGCTGGGGAGTGGCCCTAACTGCCAGGGTGTGCTTGAGGGACCAATCAAAGACTGAAGCTTTAACCCAAACAGGCCTCTGGCTCTGTCCCTGTGCTGAATACCAGCAGGAAAGCAGCCGTAGACATTACCCTCAGCAGAGGGTACGTGGGAATGGCTGGGAGAGTGGAGTGTGGCTGGAATAGGAGAGAAAATAGCAGCTCTCATCTGTTCCTCTCTCGGGCTCATCCTTGAGGTCTCGTGCTGATGCAGGTCGGGCACTGAGGTTACAGTGCTCTTTGCCAGGAAGGTGTCCTCAGCCACTCTCACCCTGCTCTGCCGCCGCTTCAGAGTGCTCTGAACATGGAACGCCAGCGAGTTCAGTTCTTGTTCCCGCAGGAACGACGAGCAGCTGGTCAGCAGAGGGACACTGGGGCTCTCGTTCACCATCTGATCTCTCTCCAGCAAGTAGCTCAGGAAGAGCTCCAGGAAATTCACGTATTCCTCATCCTCGCGCTCAAACTCCCACGATCCGACCAGGGGCAGCTGAGGCAAGTGACCCTCCACCTCCCCAGCCACACTTTCCGCTGCAGCCTTCCTGCAGACTGGGCCCTGGGGTCGCGATGTCCTGTGGTGACTGGGCTGTATTTCCCTGTAACAGACAACAGAGCTTGAGCTGCACATAGTAACATGGGTTCCTACAATGCAGAGAAAGACCACTGCCGAGTAGTAGGTTACAGTGACCTGATTAGTCAAAAACAAATTGAAGAGAAAGCGAACCAATTGAATATATAAATTAACAATGCAGTGTCCGAGAACCAGAGAATCTTAAAAAATATATAAAAATAAATTTAGACATACAGCACAGTAACAGGCCCTTTGACCCACAAGCCAGGCTGCCCAATTTACACCCAATTGACCTATAACCCCTGGTGCCTTTCAAACAGTGGGAGGAAACCGGAGCCCCCGGGCAAAATCCATGCAGACACAGGGAGAATGTACCAACTCCTTACAGACAGTGCAGGAATTGAACCCTGATTGCTGGCGTAGTAACAGCGTTACTGCTAACCAATATCTCAATGAATTTCTGTTCAACGTTAGAGATCCAAATCTGAGCACCAAGAAGATGGGCTGGAATACCTGGATCAGGAAAACAATAGGCCATTCAGCCCAACATTTCTGGCCAACACACTACCTTACTTTTACACTAATCCCATTTTATTCTCCCCACATTCCCATCAACTCCCCCAGCTGGTAAGATGGGCTGCAAAATGGCAGATGGGATTTAATACAGACAAGTGGGAGGTGCTGCATTTTGGAAGGACAAACCAAGAAAGGACATACACGGTAAATGGTCGGCCATTGAGGAGTGGGGTAGAACAGAGGGACCTGGGAATACAGATACATAATTCCCTGAAAGTGGCGTCACAGGTGGACAGGGTTGTAAGGAGAGCTTTTGGCACATTGGCCTTCATAAATCAAAGTATTGAGTACAGGAGCTGGGATGTTATGATGAAGTTATACAAGATGATGGTGAGGCCAAATTTGGAGAATTGTGTGCAGTTTTGGTCTCCGAACTACAGGAAAGGTATCAATGAGATAGAAAGAGTCCAGAGAAGATTTACTGGGATGTTGCCCGAACTTCAGGAACTGAGTTACAGGGAAAGGTTAAACAGGTCAGGAGCAATTCACGAAAATCTGTAAACATTGTGGTTGAAGTATAAATCCAAAATGCTGGAGAAACTCAAATGGTCAAACAGTGTCCTTTATGTAACAAAGGTTAAAAATATATCACCGATGTTTCGGGCTTGAGCCCTTCATCGAGGTATGGAAGAGTGTCAGCATGTGTCTGAACAAACGGCATGGGGGGGGGGGGGGAGAAGGGAGGATGGCAAAGGCAAGAATTGATAGGGAGGGGACAGCAGTGATCGGGAGAGGAGGGATGGTTGGGGGGTGGAGAGGGAAGGGAGGGGAAACTGGAAATATTGGAAAGGGGAGGGGAAAGAAAAGACGAGCAGGTTAACAGAAAGCAGAGAAGTTGATGTTATTAGCATCTGGCTGGAGGGTACCCAGATGGAAAATAAGGTGTTGTTCCTCCAATCTGCAGGTGGTCAAGGTGGGACAGTATACAAGACATGTGAGCATGGGAGTGTTACTCTGTGTTGAAATGGTTGCCTACTGGAAGACCATTGTTGTGCGAAGCGATCTGCCAATCTGCGACCCATCTCTCCGATGTAGAGAACACCACAAAGGGAGCACCAGATGCAGTAAATCAGACCTAGGATACACAAGTGAAGTGTTTGAGGCCCCAAACCGTGGTGAGGTAGGTGGTGCGGGCACCAATGTTGCACCTCGTGGATACAGGGGAAGGTGCCGGGGGAGGGGGGAGCAGTCCCTACGGAAGGCAGAGAGGGGAGGAGAAGAAAAAATGTTTCTGGTGATGGGATCCTGTAGTAAGTGCAGGAAATTCCGATGGATAAAGTGTTGGATGCAGAGGTTAGTGGGGTGGTAGGTGAGGATGAGGGGGGTTTCTATGTTTGTTGCGCCTGGGGGCAGAGGGGGCCAGGGCAGATGAGTGGGAAATGGAAGAGATGCAGGTGAGGGCTGTTGATAGTTGTGGAGGGGAAGCCACGTGGTGGAAGAAGGCAGATATTTCAGAACCTCTGGACTGAAATACCTCATTTTGGGAAGAGATGCCGCAGAGGTGGAGAAATTGAAGGAAAGGGATGGAATCCTTTCAGGGGGCAGGGTGTGAGGATGTGTAGTCCAGGTAGATGTGGGAGTTAGAGGATTTGTAATATATGTCGGTGGAAAACAGATGAGGACTTTATTCTCTGGAGTGTAGAAGAATGAGGGGAGATTTGATAGAGGTATTTACAATTATGAGGGGGACAGGCAGAGTAAATATAGGTTGGCTTTTTCCACTGAGAGTGGGTGAGATACAAACCAGAGGACATGGGTTAAGGGTGAAAGGGGAAAAGTTTAGGGAGAACTTCTTCACACAGAGAGTGTTGGGGGTGTGGAACAAGCTGCCATCTGAAGTGGTGAATGCAGGTTCAGTTTTAACATTTAAGAGGAATTTGGACAGGTACATGAATGAGAGGGGTATGGAGGGCTATGGACTGGGTATAGGTCAGTAGAACTAGGAAAAAAATAGTTTGGCAAAGACAACAAGGGCCGAGGTGGCCTGTTTCTGTGCTTTAATGTTCTATGGTTCTATCCTACCACTTTTAGCCACACACTGGGGACTATTTTCAGGGGGTAAGTAACCTACATATCTTTGTGGCACATGGGTGAAAAATGTGGTATTGGGGAGAACATCTACACAGCCAGTGCCTGAGTCAGGATGAGATGTGGCTTGGTACTCTCAGATAACAGCTCCACCAGTCACACGACTGCATTACCTGCAGAATGGCAAGTCTATGCTCCGGCAGGCATGGAGAGGTGGGATATAATCCTAAAGAACTAGTTTCTGTCAGATCAGACTATTCGCTGCCTCTACAGACATGAACAAAAATTGTAGCGAGGATGGCCCTTCTAAGGTATCATGCACCTCTCAAGAAGTGGGATGGCGAGAGTGAAGAAGGGTATGCACTCAACATGGATTTGTGGGAGGAAGGTCATGTTTGACCAATCTGATTGAATTTTTTGAAGAGGTGACTAGGAATGTGGATGAGGGTAGCGCAGTGGATGTTGTCTATATGGACTTCAGTAAGGCCTTCGATAAGGTACCACATGGAAGGTTAGTTAGGAAGGTGCAGTCTTTAGGTATAAATTTTAAGATAGTCAAATGGATTGAACATTGGCTGAAAGAGAGAGGCCAGAGAGTGGTAGTGGATAATTGTCTGTCAGGTTGGAGGCCGGTGACCAGTGGTGTGCCTCAAGGATCTGTATTGGGCCCATTGTTGTTCGTTATATACATTAATGATCTAGATGATGGAGTGGTGAATTGGATTAGTAAATATGCAGACGATACTAAGATAGGTGGAATAGTGGATAATGAAGAAGGTTTTCAAGGATTGCAGAGGGATTTGGGCTGCTTAGAAAAGTGGGCTGAAAAATGGCAGATGGAATTTAATGCTGATAAGTGTGAGGTGCTTCATTTTGGTAAGAAGAATCAGAACAGGACATACGTGGTAAATGGGAGAGCATTGAGGAATACAGAAGAGCAGAAAGATTTAGGAGTGACGGTACATCGTTCCCTGAAGGTAGAAACTCACGTGAATAGGGTGGTGAAGAAGGCTTTTAGTATGCTGGCCTTTATCAATCATTGCATGGAATATAGGAGTTGGGAGGTGATGTTGAGATTGTATAAGACGTTGGTGCGGCCTAATTTGGAGTTCTGTGTGCAGTTCTGGTCGCCTAATTATAGGAAGGATATAAACAGAGTGGAGAGAGTGCAGAGAAGGTTTACCAGAATGTTGCCTGGGTTTAAGCATCTGGAGTATGGGGAGAGATTGGACAGATTGGGTCTTTATTCTTTGGAGCGTAGAAGGTTGAGAGGGGATTTGATAGAAGTATTTAAGATTATGAAAGGGATAGACAGAATGGATGTGGATAGACTATTTCCGTTAAGAGGAGGAAAGATTAAAACAAGAGGACATGAGTTAAGAATTAAGGGGCAGAGGTTTAGAGGTAACATGAGGGGGAACTTCTTTACACAGAGAGTGGTAGCTGTGTGGAATCATCTTCCGGGAGAAATAGTGGCGGCGGAGTCAATTGTATTATTTAAGAAAAGGTTGGACAGGTATATTGATGAGAAGAAGATGGAGGGTTATGGGCATTGTGCAGGGAGGTGGGACTAGAAAGGGGTGTTTGGTTCGGTGCAGACTAGAAGGGCCTAATGGCCTGTTTCCGTGCTGTAATTGTTATGTTATGTTATATTATGTTATTTTAGCAGCCAGTTATTATTCCCTACACCCAAAATCAAAAATCCAAGGCTGAGCCAACTAGGAAATGAGCTATTGTAAATGAGTGTTGAGGTTCATGATTAATCCATAGCTGTGAATGCCCTTGGGTAAACTGATCATAGAATCATACAAAATGACAGCAGAGAAACAGGCCCTTTGGCCTTTCTAGTCCATGCCGATCTATTATTCTATTTAGTCCCACTGACCTGCACCATGTACCTGTCCAAATTCTTAAATGTTAAAATTGAGTCCACATTCACCAATTCAACTGACAGCTCCATCCACTCTCCCACCACTCTCTGTGTGAAGGAGTTCCCCCTAATATTCCCCATAAACCTTTCCCCTTTCACCCTTAATCCATGTCCTCTGGTTTGTATCTCACCTCCCTCAATGAAAAAAGCCAACCTACATTTCCTCTGTCTGTCCCCCTCATAATTTTAAATACCTCCATCAAATCTCCCCTCATTCTTCTCTGCTCCAGGGAACAAAGTCCTAACCTGTTTAACCTTTCCTTGTAACTCAGTTCCTGAAGTCTAGGCATCATCCCAGTAAATCTTCTCTGCACTCTTTCTATCTTATTGATATCTTTCCTGTAGTTCGGTGACCAAAACTGCACACAATCCTCCAAATTTGGCCTCATCAATGTCTTATAAAACCTTACCATAACATCCCAACTCCTGGACTCAATACTTTGATTTATGAAGCCAATATGCCAAAAGCTCTTCTTACAACCCTGTCCACCTGTGACGCCACTTTCAGGGAATCATGTATCCGTATTGATCTGCTGTGACTACACGATAATGGAATTTTACATTTGAGTTAGTTCAGGACTTCCATTTGAAACAAATGAAACAAGAAGTATAAAAATACACAGTGTCACACAGAGGTGTTTTCTAACTGCCAATGGAACTTGCACAGCACCAGACTCTGGATCTATATTCCTGTTCCATTCTCCCACTTTCTGTTCATTCTCCAAACACCACTTTCTCAATCAGTTCCCTCCAGAAACACCTGCTTCCACTAACATTGCTCCAATATCCTTCTATAGTCACCACCCGGAACGCTGCCGTCAGAGATCAGAAGCGATCATCAAGGATCCTCACCACCTACTATCGGACCATTCACCCTTAATATTGACAGTAAAGTTAGAGGACATCCCTCCAAGAATGTATAGATGGAGATTAAACCCCATGTTACTTAAAAGGCAGGATTTTAGAGAATTTATTGAAAAACAAATAAAAATGTATTTTGAAATAAATACGGAATCAGTGGAAGATAAGTTTATACTATGGGATGCAATGAAAGCATTCATTAGAGGGCAAATAATAAGTTATGTAACCAAGATGAAGAAGGACTATAATCAGGAAACAGAGCAGTTGGAAAGGGAAATAGTAAATATAGAAAAAGAATTAGTAATGAAGGAAGATACAACTAAAAGGAAGAGAATTGGCGGATAAAAAAATAAAATATGAAACACTACAAACATATAAGGTGGAGAAGAATATAATGAAGACAAAACAGAAATATTATGAACTAGGTGAAAAAACGCACAAAATCCTAGCATGGCAGCTTAAGACAGAACAAGCTAAGAAAATGGTATTGGCATCAAGGAAAAAAGACAAACAAATTACATATAATCCAAAAGAGATCAAGGAAAACTTTAGAGAATTCTATGAACAATTATACCAAACTGAAAATGAAGGGAAAATAGATGAATTTCTGACTAAAATTGAACTACCAAAACTACAAATAGAGGAACAAAATAAATTAACAGAGCCATTTGGAATAGTAGAAATACAAGAGATAATAAAAAAATTACCAAATAATAAGACACCAGGAGAGGATGGATTCCCAATAGAATTCTACAAAACATTTAAAGATTTATTAATTCCGCCCCTCCTGGAAGTAATCAACCAGATTGATAAAACACAAAGCTTACCAGATTCATGTAAAACAGCAATAATTACAGTAATACTAAAGCAAGGGAAAGATCCACTCTCACCAGCGTCATATAGACCAATATCTTTACTTAACACAGATTATAAGATAATAGCTAAACTATTAGCAAACAGATTAGCAGAGTATGTACCGAAAATGGTAAATTTAGACCAAACTGGATTTATCAAAAAAAGACGCACAACAGACAATATTTGTAAATTTATTAACTTAATTCATGCAGTAGAAGGGAATAAAGCACCTACAGTAGCAGTTGCTTTAGACGCAGAGAAGGCCTTTGACAGAGTAGAATGGAATTATTTGTTCAAAGTATTGCAAAAAATCAGTTTACCGGAGAAGTATGTTAATTGGATTAAAGCATTATATAAGGGACCGTTAGCGAAAGTGACAGTAAATGGACATGTCTCAAAGCAATTTAACTTAAGCAGGTCAACACGGCAGGGATGCCCACTATCACCTTTATTGTTTGCGTTAGCTATAGAACCACTAGCAGAATTGATAAGAACAGATAATAATATAAAAGGAATAAAAATAAAAGACAAGGAATATAAAATCAGTTTATTTGCGGATGATGTTATAGTGTACTTAACAGAACCAGAACTATCAATAAAAGAATTATATAAGAAATTGAAGGAATATGGAGAAGTGTCGGGTTACAAGATAAACGTAAATAAAAGTGAAGCAATGCCTATGAATAATGCGGATTTCTCAAAATTTAAGAAGGAATCACCATTTAGATGACAAATGCAAGCAATAAGATACCTAGGTGTCCAAATAAACAAAAATCTCGGCCAACTATATAAACTCAATTATTATCCACTAATGAAAAAATTACAGGACGATTTAGAGCATTGGAAAGATTTACCATTAACACTAATAGGAAGGATAAACTGTATTAAAATGAACATTTTTCCAAGGATATTATACTTATTTCAGGCATTGCCAATACAACTGACAGAGAAATTCTTCAAGGAGTTAAAGAAAATAATAAGGAAATTTTTATGGAGAGGGGGGAAACCGAGGATAGCACTAGATAAATTAACAGAATGGTATAAACAAGGAGGCTTACAACTGCCAAACTTTAAAAATTATTATAGAGCCGCACAATTAAGATACCTATCAGATTTTTATCAAACAAGGGAAAAGCCAGATTGGACGAGATTAGAATTAGATAAAATAGGGGAAAAGATACCTGAACACATATTATATAAATGGGATGAAAAATTGCTACAACATAGAAGTTCTCCAGTATTACATCATCTCCTCAATATTTGGAAGAAGATTCATGTAGAAAGAAATAAAACAAATTATCAATTACCAAAACTAATATTGACGCAAAACAAGTTACTCCCTTTTACAATAGATAACCTTTCCTTTAGAGAATGGGAAAAAAAAGGGATTAAAAGAATAGAAAATTGTTTTTCAGGAAATAGATTCTTATCCTTTGAACAAATGAAAGATAAGTACAATATAACTCGAGATACAGCGCTGGCATATTACCAATTGAGATCCTACTTGAAGGATAAATTAATAAGCAGTTTGAGTTTGCCAGAGGGAAGTAACCTTGAATATATGATTACAGATACAATGTTAATCAAAAGATTTATAACAAATATGTATATTAAACTGCAAGAAAAGGAGAATGAGGAAACAAATGGTAAAACTAAACAAAAATGGGAACAAGATTTAAATATAAAGATAAAAAAGGAAACATGGGAGAAGTTATGCTCCGGAACGATGAGAAATACAATAAATACGAGGTTACGTATGATACAATATAACTGGATACACAGGCTATACATTACACCTCAAAAGTTAAATAAATGGGACCCAACAGTATCTGATAGATGTTTTCGATGTAAAAAAGAAATGGGAACAACAATTCATGCAATCTGGACATGTGAGAAAGTAAAAAAATTTTGGGAAGATCTTAATCAGATATTAAATAAAATAACAGAAAACAATATACCAAAGAATCCAGAGATTTTCCTCCTAAGTAACATAAAAAACAAAGAATTTGGAATTGATTTGGAGGATGCACAAAAAAGATTTGTTAAGATAGCTCTAGCCGTAGCAAAAAAATGTATTATGTCAATCTGGAAATTGGAAGATAATTTGAAAATACAACAATGGTATATAGAAATGAATAAATGTATTCCATTAGAAAAAATAACATATAGTTTAAGAAATAATATTGAAATATTCGAACAAATATGGGAGCCTTACATTAAATACAATAGCAAAAACCTACCGGGGACAATCATTACCTAAGTTAACGGAAGGAAAAGGAAATGAAAAGAATGGACTCAGTAGAATTTCTGGTGTATTTTTATTGAATGACAACATTGTCTGACTGGTTTAATGTATCCTAGATTGTATACCTTAAATGGACGGGAGGGGGAAGGTAGGGAGGGTGGGATGGGAGGAGGTATGGGGGGGGGAGAAAATGGCACTGTATATGTGTGAAAAGGAAAAAGTGTGTACCATGGTTAATGTGATTTATGGTGTGAAAAATAAAAAATTTAAAAAAAAAAGGATCCTCACCACCCAGCACACGCTCAGTTCTCGCTGCTGCCATCAGGAAAGGGGTATCGGGGCCACAAGACTCACACCACCAGGTGCAGGAACAGCTGCTCCCCCCTCCACTATCAGACTCCTCAACCACAAACTCAGTTAGGGACTCATTTAAGGACTCTTTCTTTGCACTTTATGTATTTTTTTTAGTCTCTCTGTAATGCACAATTTGTTTATAGGGCAGCCCGGTTAGCGCAACGCTGTTACAGTGCCAGCAATCGGATCCAGGGTTCGAATCCTGCGCTGTCTGTAAGGAGTTTGTACGTTCTCCCAGTGTCTGCGTTGTTTTTCCCTGGGGGGGGGGGTTAAGGTTTCCTCCCACCATTCAAAACGTACTGAGTTGTAGATCAATTGGGTGTAATTGGGTGGAACGGACTCGTGGGCTGAAAGGGCCTGTTATCGTGCTGTATGTCTACATTTTTTTTGTTTGTTTTCTTTATTTGTTTCCATATGTGCGTTGTGTCCAGTTTTCCTTTGCACTGCCAATATGTGGTACTTCTGCCTCGTTTGCAAGAATCTCAAGGTTGTATGTGATATCATGTATGTACTCTGACAATAAATCTGAATCTGTATCTGGTCCTTGCTCCAGAAGGACCCACCCCAGTTAATGCTACCTGTAGCTGATGTCTGCCTGCTGCTGGGGACAGCTCTGCTGCTCGTTTAGCTCCTGGATCTCCATCGACATGTTATCCATCGTGTCTCCCTCGCTCTGGTCCTGCGATCTCCTGGTGTCTGTCAGAGTGCTCCTGCTACCACTTGTCCCCAAGGAGAACTGATCGTGCACCTCGTCCTCTTGTTCTCTTAATCCCTCGTCGGCCCGCTCCCAGATGTGTCGCTCAGTGGGGCCAATGTTCCTCCCAGCCCGTTTCAACATTTTCATCCTGTGCCGGTACACTTCGTGCAACACGATCGTCATCATCTCCTCTCCATCAGGCCCTGAGAACCAAGACAGAGGCTCTGAGAATTGCCAGGACTATCCCTCTGGATCACCACTTCCACCCCGCATCATCACACCTCATTCGGTCTCTGTGGAATCAACAAGACTGATGTTTCCTGGATGGTTTCCCATATCAAACCTTATAAAAATGTGAGGTCATCCAGAACCATTGACAATGCCCTGACACACCTCCATCTACCCTGTACTCGGATTAGGGTAGCTTGGAGTTGTCAAATGTGACGCTACTTTCAGAGAATTATGTATCTGTATTCCCTGGACCATCTTTTCTACTGCATTCCTCAGTGTCCTTGCCTTTCCTCATAGTTTGGGTATCTTGTCGGAGTAGCTCTCGTTAAGTGAGCATTTGTGAGTGTTGACTGTTCTCCACTGTGGGACAGAGGGAGGGTGTTTCAGGTGGGAATTGTAGGCCATCAGTCAAGCAGTTTCTTGTTGACTGTACACTTTTGGACAAGGGGAGGTTGGTCCATTGCATGGCTGATTTCATAGGAACATAGGAAGTAGGAACAGGCGTCGGCCAAAAATGGCCCATCGAGCCTGCTCCGCCATTCAATACGATCATGGCTGATCTAATTTATGACCTAACTCCACCTACCTGCCTTCTCCCCATATCCCCTAATTCCTCTATCATGTAAAAATTTATCTAACCAAATTTTAAATATGTCTAATGAGGCAGCCTCAACCACTTCCCTGGTTAGAGAATTCCAAACATTCACTACTCTCTGGGAAAAACTATTTTTCCTCATCTCTGTCCTAAATCTGCTCCCCCGAATCTTGAGACTGTGTCCTCTCATTTTAGTTTCCCCGGTCAGCTCAAAAAACCTTCCTACATCTATCCTATCCATACCCTTCATAATCCTATATGTTTCTATAAGATCTCCTCTCATTCTTCTGAACTCGAGCGAATATAATCCTAGACGATTTAATCTTTCATCATAAGTCAACCCCTTCATCCCAGGGATCAACCTAGTAAACCTCCTCTGGACCGTCTCCAAAGCCAGTAGATCCTTCCTCAAATATGGAGACCAGAACTGGACACAGTACTCCAGGTGCGGTCTCACCAGTACCTTGTACAGTTGCAACATGACCTCCCTACTCCTGAATTCAATTCCTCTAGCAATGAAGGCCAACATTCCATTTGCCTTCTTTATAACCTGCTGCACCTGCAACCTAAGGATGGAAGGCTTTGGGTTGTCAGAAGGGGAGCACTCCCTGCAGGATCCCCAGCCAGCTACCTGGTCCAGTAGCCATGTTATTTATGTGGTGGGTTCAGCAGCTTTGGGTCACTAGTGAGAGCTGTGAAGGAGGAGACTTGGCGATGGTAATGCCATGGAAATATCAAGGCTGGAAGCTGCATCTGGTGTGTTGGTCTGCAGCAACACCTGCTCCCATTCTCATTGACCGTCTCCTCACATGAGGCAGAGGGTTACATTCCAGAGTCATGAAGTCAAGCTTCACATGAGTAAAATAATGCTTGGTGTACAGATTCTGCTGGATAGCGCATAAAACTAACCTTTGCACTGTACCTCAGCATGCAAGATAAGACAAATGTGTAGAGCAGTCAAGCTTTTCAGCCCATTGCATCGTGCTGGCCAGCATCCCAATCCCATTTCCTAGCCATTGGTCCGCAGCCTCAGGGATTCCAGATTCATCCATACCCTGAATAGATGTTGTGGGGGTCTCAAGTCTTACCTCTCACCACCCCTTTGGCAGGACGTTCCTATTTCTTTGCTGACTCCCTAGTGAAGTGCCTTGTAACATCTTACCCCATTAAACTACTAGTGAATCTAATGCTCCTCCAGTTCCCAGGTTCTCTGGGTTACCTCCAACAGCCACACCCCCACATGTACCACTCTGCTCTCCTGAAGGGAGGTTCACCCCTTGTTGATAGGTCGTGGCTGCGTCAGTCACTGCCTCGGCTGGATCAGATTACCTTGCATTGCACTGTGTCGCAGGCGCTGCTGCAGGCTGTGATGTTTGTCTCGCAGAGGAACCCGCACATCTTCCAGATCAGGAAAGGCCCTGACCACAACTTCAGCCACCTATGGGACAAGAGATCAGCTCAGGTCAGGAGATGCAGATAACATGAGGCATGCCTCACGTTCCAGAATAACACGTCAAAGATCTCCTCCGTGCCATCCCACGCACATCCTTCTGAAGCCCCTCCCCATTTCTCTCCACGAAGACACCACTGTCACTCTCCCTCTCTCTTCTTCTCTCCATCCCATAGAACCATATAATTACAGCACAGAAACAGGCCAGTTCAGTTCATCTAGTCCATGCTGAACATCTAGTCCCATTGACCCGCACCCAACACTTAACCCTCCTCTCTCGTCCAGATACCTATCCAACTTTTCCTTAAATATTAAAATCCAACCTGCATCTACCACTTTGGCAGGAAACTCATTCCACACTCCTACCACCCTCTGAGTGAAGAAATTCCCTCTCATGTTTCCCTTAAACCTTTCTCCCTCTACTCACTCAGTTTTCCCACTGGAGTCGCACAAGATATAGGAGCAAAAGTTGGCCAATCGGCCCATCGAGTCTGCTCCATCATTCTATCATGAGCTGATCTATCCTCCCACTCAGCCCCACTCCCCAGCCTTCTCCCAGTAACCCTTGATGCCATGACTACCATTGTACAGGACGATCCTTGAAACTTAAAAATGTCACTTAAAATCAGAGTGACTAAAATTCCTACCTTGATGAGTTATTTCTAACTGCTCTCGGTTCTGTACGGGCTTTAAACTGCCCGTTTCAGGAGTCGAGTGGTTTATTTTAAAATATCCAAACAAAATTTAAGCCTTCAAATGATCATTTGTGATTTGCTTTTAAGCAGCATCCAATGGTCAACAGTAAGTGCCAGATTTGGGTGGGTCATCTTGTACAAAGGGTATTTGGGTGGAGATTCGTGGGTCATCCCATACACAGGGTGTCTTATTCAACTGCAATGGTAATCAATTACCTGTGAATGTACCCAACGACCTCACTTCCACAGCCGCCTGTGGCAACAAGTTCCACAGACTCACTACCCTCTACAAGTCCCTCTCTCTTCTCCTCTCTCTCACCTGCTCTCTCTCCTCTTTCCCCCTCCCTGCAACTCAACCAAGGTGTCTCCAGGGTGGCGCGGTTGGTGTTGCAGTTAGCACAACGCCTTTACAGCACCAGTGGTGACCCGGGGGGGAGGTTAATTGGGCAGCATGGACGTGGGCTAAAATGGCCTGTATTTGTCTAAATCAATGGTTCTCAACCTTTTTCTTTCCACTCACATCCCACTTTAAGTATTCTCTATGCCATCGGTGCTCTGTGATCAGTATGGGATTGCTTTTTTTTTTAATTTTTTATTTTTCACACCATAAATCACATTAAACATGATACACACTTTTTCCTTTTCACGCATATACAGTGCCATTTTCTCCCCCCCCCAATACCTCCTCCCATCCCACCCTCCCTACCTTCCCCCTCCCGTCCATTTAAGGTATACAATCTAGGATACATTAAACCAGTCAGACAATGTTGTCATTCAATAAAAATACACCAGAAATTCTACTGAGTCCATTCTTTTCATTTCCTTTTCCTTCCGTTAACTTAGGTAATGATTGTCCCCGGTAGGTTTTCGCTATTGTATTTAATGTAAGGCTCCCATATTTGTTCGAATATTTCAATATTATTTCTTAAACTATATGTTATTTTTTCTAATGGAATACATTTATTCATTTCTATATACCATTGTTGTATTTTCAAATTATCTTCCAATTTCCAGATTGACATAATACATTTTTTTGCTACGGCTAGAGCTATCTTAACAAATCTTTTTTGTGCATCCTCCAAATCAATTCCAAATTCTTTGTTTTTTATGTTACTTAGGAGGAAAATCTCTGGATTCTTTGGTATATTGTTTTCTGTTATTTTATTTAATATCTGATTAAGATCTTCCCAAAATTTTTCTACTCTCTCACATGTCCAGATTGCAAGAATTGTTGTTCCCATTTCTTTTTTACATCGAAAACATCTATCAGATACTGTTGGGTCCCATTTATTTAACTTTTGAGATGTAATGTATAGCCTGTGTATCCAGTTATATTGTATCATACGTAACCTCATATTTATTGTATTTCTCATCGTTCCAGAGCATAACTTTTCCCATGTTTCATTTTTTATCTTTATATTTAAATCTTGTTCCCATTTTTGTTTAGTTTTACCATTTGTTTCCTCATTCTCCTTTTCTTGCAGTTTAATATACATATTTGTTATAAATCTTTTGATTATCATTGTATCTGTAATCACATATTCAAAGTTACTTCCCTCTGGCAAACTCAAACTGCTTCCTAATTTATCCTTCAAGTAGGATCTCAATTGGTAATATGCCAGCGCTGTATCTTGAGTTATATTGTATTTATCTTTCATTTGTTCAAAGGATAATAATCTATTTCCTGAAAAACAATTTTCTATTCTTTTAATCCCTTTTTTCTCCCATTCTCTAAAGGAAAGGTTATCTATTGTAAAAGGGAGTAACTTGTTTTGCGTCAATATTAGTTTTGGTAATTGATAATTTGTTTTATTTCTTTCTACATGAATCTTCTTCCAAATATTGAGGAGATGATGTAATACTGGAGAATTTCTATGTTGTACCAATTTTTCATCCCATTTATATAATATGTGTTCAGCTATCTTTTCCCCTATTTTTTCTAGCTCTAATCTAGTCCAATCTGGCTTTTGTTTGGTAAAAATCTGATAGGTATCTTAATTGTGCGGCTCTATAATAACTTTTAAAGTTTGGCAGTTGTAAGCCTCCTTGTTTATACCATTCTGTTAATTTATCTAGTGCTATCCTCGGTTTCCCCCCTTTCCATAAAAATTTCCTTATTATTTTCTTTAACTCCTTGAAGAATTTCTCTGTCAGTTGTATTGGCAATGCCTGAAATAGGTATAATATCCTTGGAAAAATGTTCATTTTAATACAGTTTATCCTTCCTATTAGTGTTAATGGTAAATCTTTCCAATGCTCTAAATCGTCCTGTAATTTTTTCATTAGTGGATAATAATTGAGTTTATATAGTTGGCCGAGATTTTTGTTTATTTGGACACCTAGGTATCTTATTGCTTGCATTTGTCATCTAAATGGTGATTCCTTCTTAAATTTTGAGAAATCCGCATTATTCATAGGCATTGCTTCACTTTTATTTACGTTGATCTTGTAACCCGACACTTCTCCATATTCCTTCAATTTCTTATATAATTCTTTTATTGATAGTTCTGGTTCTGTTAAGTATACTATAACATCATCCGCAAATAAACTGATTTTATATTCCTTGTCTTTTATTTTTATCCCTTTTATATTATTATCTGTTCTTATCAATTCTGCTAGTGGTTCTATAGCTAACGCAAACAATAAAGGTGATAGTGGGCATCCCTGCCGTGTTGACCTGCTTAAGTTAAATTGCTTTGATACATGTCCATTTACTGTCACTTTTGCTAATGGTCCCTTATATAATGCTTTAATCCAATTAATATACTTCTCCGGTAAACTAAATTTTTGCAATATTTTGAACAAAGTATGGGATTGCTTAAGGTGGGATGTGGGTGGGAAGGGAAGGTTGAGAATCACTGCTATAGACCCAACTGTTACTCAAATATTTTGCATGAGAAAAATTTTCATTGGCCCATTTGCATTGGAGTTATGAAACCGTGCACATAACGAGTCCATGAGGGACAATTAAAACAGTGGTTTTCAAACCTTTTTCTTCCCACCCACATCCCACCTTAAGCAATCCTTTACAAATCACAGAGCACCTATGATATAGGGATTACTTAAAGTGGTATGTGAGTGGAAAGAAAAAGGTTGAGAACCACTAGTCTAAATCCTGTCTAAATGTCTCCCTCACTCTCTTTTTTCAATCTCTCCCACTCACAAGCTATCTTTTCATCCTCCAACCAGAAGCCTGCAGCACATACAATATCTGTTTGGGTCTGCTATCTTACCTTTCTAATGGGAGGAAGCTCATTAACCAAGCTGAGGATGACATCCTGTACGAGCTCCTCCACGTTCATGAACCTGGCAAAGGGTAACATTCGACAGGCCCACTCCAGGGAGGCAAGGCAATGGTCAACCACAGTGGCATCGTATTTAGCTGCCAGCTCGCAGTCCTGGGAAAACATCAAACACAGCAGTACTCAATTATGATTGATGTGGCTAACTAATCCTCCCTCCAGTGAGATAGCGTTTGATATGGTTAGTGGTTGCTTATCACAAGTGGTGGAATTGGATTGGAACACCACACAAAATCACGAGGTTTGCAACATGTGCAGGCCTTGGGTGAGACCACACTCTGGACTGACTGCCTACAGAAGGAACCAGGATGGCATGAGTTGTTTGAGCTCTGTTCCTGGGTACGTCACCAAAGATCCTTACAAATTTCTTCAGGTGTACAGTGGAGAGCGTTCCGTCTGGTTACGTCACTGACTGGTTATGGAGGTGCCAATGCCCAGGATGGGAACAAGCTACAGAGTTGTGAACTCTCATGGCCATTAATCTTCACTCTATTAAGGACATCTACAAGAAGTGGTGTCTAAAGAAATCAGCTTCTATCATCAAGGAACCCCCACCATTGAGGCCAATCCCTCTTCACTCTGCTACCATCGGGGAAAAGGTCCAGGAGCATGAAGACGAGCCCTCAGCAGCACAAGGACGGCTTCTTCCCCTCCGCCATCAAATTCTCTTCTTTTATATTAATTTAATTATTATTTTAAAATGTAATATTTCTCCCTGAGACGCTACTGCAACAACAAATTTGGTGATATTTTCATTTCAATAAATTCTGATTCTGAGATGATCTCAGTTCTAAAAAGGTTCTGATTTTTTTTTTTAATTAGTTTTTGACATCCCTGCTAATTGCCATCCCTAAATGCCTGAAGCAGGTAGGGGTGAGGGAGCTGCCTACTTGAATTGTTGCAGTCCCTTTAGAGAAGGAGCCAGTGCTATGGGGAGGGGATTTGAACACCAAGACCATAGAACATAACAGCACAGAAACAGGCTCTTCTAGTCTGTGCTGATCTATTTTTCTACCTAATCCCACTGACCTGCACCCAGTCCATCACCCTCCATACCCCTCCCATCCACATACCTGCCCAAATTTCTCTTAAATGTTAACATTGAGCCCACATTAGCTGGCAGCTCGTTCCACACCCCCACCACTCTCTGTGTGAAGAAGTTCCCCCTAAATCTTTCCCCTTTCACCCTTAACCTATGTCCTCTGGTTTGTATCTCACTCACCCTCTGTCTGTCCACCTCATCATTTTAAATATCAAATCTCCCCTCATTCTTCTATGCTCCAGGGAATAAAATCCTGACCTGTTTAACCTTTCCCTGTAATTCAGATTTATTGTCAGAGTACATGACATCACATATAACCCTGAGATTCTTTCTCCTGCAGGCAGGCAGAATTATCACTAATTGGTAGTGGAAAAAAAAACTGTATTCCATTTACACATGTAAACAGACAAAGGAATGTAAAGAAACAAGTTATGCAATACTGAGAGAAAGAGAAAAAAAATCAACAAAGTGCAAAAGGAAGAGTCCTTAAAAAGTATTAAGTCCCTGATTGAGTTTGTCAGGAGAAATCTGGTGGTGGAGGGGGAGCAGCTGTTCCTGAACCTAGTGGTGTGAGTCTTGTGGCCCCGATACCTCTTTCCTGATGGTAGCAGTGAGAACAGAGCGTGTGCTGGGTGGTGTGGATCCTTGATGATTGCTGCTGCTCTCCGATGCCAGCATTCCCTGGAGATGTCCTTGATAGTGGGGAGGGTTTTGTCTGTGATGTCCTGGGCTATGTCCACTACCTTTCACAGGGCTTTATGCTCAGGGGTATTGGGGTCCCCATGCCGGACCAGTCAGCACAATTTTCTCCTCACATAGATAGAAATTTGCCAGGAATTTCGACGACATACCAAACCTCCGCAAACTCCTGAGGAAATAGAGGCGCTGGCATCCTTTTTTCACGATGCCTTTAGTGTGTTGGGTCTAGGAAAGATCCTCCGAGATCCTTCTTGATTCCCAAGAACCTGAATTTGCTCACCCTCTCTACCTCTGATTCTCCAATGATCTGGATTCTCCTTCCTGAAGTCAACAATCAGCTCCTGGTTTTGTTGACATTGAGTGCATGGTATTGTCAGTGCACCATTTGGCCAAGTTTTCAATCTCCCTCCTATATGTTGACTCATCACCTTTTTTTATACAACCCACTACCATGGTATCTTAAGCAAATTTGTCAGTTGTTCAAGTCTAGTAAATCTTCTCTGTATTCTTTCAATCAGCAAAGTACAGGCCCTTCAGCCCTCAATGTTGTGCTGACTTGTACATCCCACACAAAATGTTGAACCCTCCCTACCTCATAACCCACTATTTTTTTTCCATTCATCTGCCTTTTAAAGTCTCTTCAATGCCCCTTTTGTTCCAGCCTCCACCACCATCCTTGGCAAGGCATTCCAGGCACCCACAACTGTGTGTAAAAAAAAAACCACTTACCCCTGACGTCTTATTTAAAACTTCCCTTCCTTCACTTTGTCCTCTGGCGTTTGCTATTCCTGCCCTGGGAAAAAGGTGCCGGCTGTCCACCTTATCTATGCTTCTCAGAATCTTATTGATATTTTTCCTGTGGTTCGGTGACCAAAACTGCACACAATCCTCCAAATGTGGCCTCACTAATGTCTTGCACAACTTTACCATAAAATCCCAACTCTTGTACTCAATGCTTTGATTTATGAAGACCAACATGCTCTCCTTACAACTCTATCCACCTGTGAAAGGGAATTATATTCGCAGATTCCTCTGTTCTACCGCACTCTTCAATGTCCTACCATTTACCGTGTACCACGTAGGACCAGGTGAAGGACTGGCAATGTACCTCCAAGTCCACACAATAGCACAACCTGGAGAGATGCTGCTTCACAGCTCAGTGACTCAGGTTCGATCCTGATCCTCAGTACGGTGTGTAGAGTTTGCTCGATAGGACACCTGCCGATATTTTGCTCATACTGTACTTTGATGAAGGGCTCAAGCCTGAAACGTTGATTATGTAACTTTATCTTTGTTCTATAAAATACACTGTCTGACCAGCTGAGTTTCTCCAGCATTGTGTTTTACTCTAACCACGATGTCTGAAGACTTTCATGTTTTATTAACATCGGTTACATATCTTTACCTCCTATGGACGCTGTGAGACCAGCTGAGTTCCTCTAGCACTTCTGTATATGTGTTGTTTGTTTACAATCACAGCGTCTGCAGACTTTCACGTTACACTCAGACATTTGTTGCACACTTTACACTGGTCTCTGTGCCTGTCGGTGTCACCAAGTGCTCTTTACTTAGCCAGAACCCCACAGTACCTAACAGGGCCCCCAGATGGACTGCGACCTAAAGAGCAAAAATCCAAATGCTCCCCTGCTTTCCGACAGGTTAAGGTGGCACAAATACCTGAGGGGATCTGGCACTTTCCCTGGCTGCTTGGTACTTGCGACATCTCTCACTCAGCTGCTCACGGACGTGGAACATCCAGCACAAGCCACAGAGGTCACGAAAGGAGCCTGTCGGAGAAGGACCCAAGAGGTTTCACACAGCCAAACACCCAGCCCCCACAACAGCCTGTCACTAGGGGAAATGTCTCTAACTGGTACAAATATATTGGGGTCAGATGGGAAAAGTTCGACCTTCTCCCCTCCCTGCCAATTCCTCTGATCCATCACTGTACATGTCAAGCAAAGAGAATATTGAATGACGAAATGAACTACTCACTTTCACCCTCCGAGACAATACTATTTATTAATAAATAATATTTATGTATTATTATGCATTTTTTTACTGAACATGCATTGTTTGACTGTATGCGTGCAATGTCTGGTTGTGCATCTGAATGTTTTGCATCAAGGAATGGAAAATGCTGTTTTATTGGGTTGTACTTATACAATCGGATGATAAATAAACTTGAATTTTTTTAAAATTTAGACATACAGCATGGTAACAGGCCCTTCCAGCCCACAAGCCTGTCCCACCCAATTACACATAATTAACCAACAATCCCGAGTACGTTTTGAATGGTGGGAGGAAACTGGAGCCCCCAGGGAAAACCCATGCAGACACAAGGGGAACGTACAAACTCCTTCCAGACAACGCCAGCTTCGAACCCCAGTCACTGGCGCTGTAACAGTGTTTCCCTAACCATGCCAGCCTTGAACTTCATGTTCAGTTTGAGGTGACACCATGACTGAATAAACCAATCTACAAATGAAATCCACCCAAAATGAACTTGGAATCTCAGACCTGGATTCAGTAAAAGTGACCACAAATATATCACGAGATCCTTCCCGAGTCTGTGGAGAGGTGGTGCAAAAAAAACACCGCCCTGGAGGAACTTGGTGGGTCGGGCAGCAGTTGTGGGAGAAATCGAGCGATGAAATTTCAGGGTTCCAGATGATTCCAGTCTTGATGAAGGAATAACCTGAAACACTGACCACTCTTTCTCCCCCACTGATGCTGGTTGATCTGCTGAGGTCCTCCAGTAGATTGCTTTTTGCTCCATATTCCAACATTTACAGTCTCCTGTACAATGAGGTCACTGAAGGACAAGGACCAGCAAGACACTCGAGGGTAACAATTCATGGAAAAAAGAATGCTGTGTCAGTGAAACCCTCTAACAGATAGGGTGGACAGCCAGCAGCTTTTTCCCAAGGCAAGAGCAGCAAAGACCAGAGGACATCTCTACAAGGAGAGGGGAGGAAAGTTTAGGGGAGATGTCAGGGATACGTTTTTTTTTTTTTACACAGAGAGTTATGGGTGCCTGAAATGCATTGCCAGGGGTGGTGGTGGAAGCTAGAACAATAAGAAAATTCAACAGATCTTAGACAGGTGCATGGATGCGAGAAAAATTGAGAGTTATGGGAAGGGTTAGATTGTTCAGTAAGTTTACATAGGTGTGAAATGCAGAGGGAGACGGTGAGTGTGCACTGCGGTGGGAGAAGATGAGTGTGTACTGTGTTGGGAGAAGGTGAGTGTGTACTGTGTTGGGAGACTGTGAGTGTGTACTGCAGAGGGAGACGGTGAGTGTGTACTGCAGAGGGAGACGGTGAGTGTGCACTGCGGTGGGAGACTGTGAGTGTGTACTGCGGTGGGAGAAGGTGAGTGTGTACTGTGGTGGGAGACGGTGAGTGTGTACTGTGTTGGGAGACTGTGAGCGTGTACTGCGGTGGGAGACTGTGAGCGTGTACTGTGTTGGGAGACTGTGAGTGAGTACTGCGGTGGGAGACTGTGAGCGTGTACTGTGTTGGGAGACTGTGAGTGAGTACTGCGGTGGGAGACTGTGAGTGTGTACTGCGGTGGGAGACTGTGAGCGTGTACTGCGGTGAGAGACAGTGAGTGGGCACTGCAATGGGAAAGAATGAGTGTGTACTGTAGTGGGAGAGATGCAGTGTGTGCCAGGAGTTCAGCCTGCAGTTCCACAGGGCTCAGCACCGTCCCCCTTATTTTTGTTAACATTGTTGATGATGTGGGACCTTGGAAAAGAGATTTGTAAATGATGCAAAGACCCCATTTCCACAGCACGACAGGCAGAACCAACGTACTCACCAACCAGCTTTGCGGAGATTGCACCATGTGTCCCGTCACCCCTGGCTCCTGGTGGGAAGAAGCTGCTCTCAGCTTTACTGTACTGCAGCAGAGAGTTGGGGAATGGACAGAGGGGTTCCATGCCAGACTTCCGCCTGATCTAATGGCAAGACAAGTAAAGGCAAGTAAAGGTTGACCTGTCAGTGGTTCCACGTCTGAGCATGATCCCTCAGACTTACAACCTGCCCCACACGACCGACAGCCCATCCTCCCATCCAGAGAAAACAGGCACTCAAGCAAACTGCAGAATATTCTGTCAGAACCAAACACCAAGCAAAATGGAACTGTGAGGTGTAAGATGCTGGGGAAAGACGCTGTGACAGAATATGAGAGCAGTAGATTGATATGAATGACAAGAATGAGGAAAAAGAGGGAGGCACTCATCGGAATGGCACGTGGGTTGGGGCTGGGCATGACCTTATGGGCCATGGCTAGGGAAGTAGTTGAAGCGTCGGTGTGCAAAAGTACTTTGGGGATAGTTTCCATCAGATTTAGGAGTATAAGTAGGTTATTTGGACCGTCAAGTCCGCTCCACCATTCCATCATGAACTGATCCATTCTCCCACTCAGCCGCACTCACCTGCCTTCTCCCATTAACCTTTGATACCCTGACAATTCAGATACCTATTTTATCCCCTTTGCTCTTTCAGGAATAACAGTGAACACATCTCGACTGTTGCTAATCCATTTCCCTCCTTTATTACAGATCTCCTTTAACTCTTGATAAAGATCTATTGCCTCTTTTCCTAAAACCACTGACGTAAGACAATCAACATAGAAATTATTTCTGATGATGTTTATAGGTTGAGAACGAAATTGCTCTTCATTACCTTCAGCACATTTCCTGAGAGCAAATTTTTCACAACTCGGTGATGAAGTTGCTCCAAATAAATGAAGTCATTCTGGATTCAATCAAATCTTTACTCTAATCGCCATTAGGCCACCATAACAATCGTAGAAAATCACCATCTTCTGATGGTATTTTCATTTGATGAAACATCATTTCAATATCTGCAGCAATTACAATGGGCTCTTTACAAAATCTTATCAGAACACCTATTAAACTACTGGTTAAATCTGGACCTTGTAGAGTTGAGAATTCAATGAAACTCCTTGAAATGATTCTCCACAATCAAATACTACACATAGTTTCTCCTTTTGTGGATGGATAACTCCATGATGAGATCAATACCATTTTTTACCATCTTTACGTTCCGAGATAGCTTTTGATACATTTTCTACGCAAACCTTGCTTAATATGTCCAACGTGACGTTGGAATATTCCAAATGAAAGGAAGAATTTCTCTTGAATTTTCTCTTTAAATTCAGCACACTCCGTTCTGCAATTATTTTATTATCTGGCGTCCAAATTTCTCTTTTCTTCAAGGGTAATGCTACACAGCAATGACCGTCAACATGTTTCACAGAATTTGAAACTAAATCCAGAAACTGCTTGTCCTCCTTCAAAGGTTCTTGAATATCTGTGAGACATTCAGGGAAATCATTTTTAAACTGTTGTTCCCACAGATCATTAAGTTTCAAACTGAAATTCTGTTGACATTCACGTTCAATGTCTTCTGATCATTATTCATTTTTCCTCCTAATGGTTCGTTAATCGTTCATCCAAGCAATATTCTCACAGCATAAAGTCCATAATTTTGACTCATTATTATTTCTAGACATTCAAGAGCTTTCAGTACATCTAATCCAATTAAGATCTCAATCTTGGCATCAATCTGGGGTAAGAAAACATCTTTTAGATGAGCCCATTGTTTGATACCATCCTGATAGGGAATAGTCTCCTTATTCACAGGCATTATCTTCTGAGTATAGGTGGTTGAAGCTGCTTCTTCTTTGGCTACTGGTTCCAACCTCCTGCCAAACATTGTCGGTCCACCTTGATGGCTAAACTCACAACCAAATAGTTCTTTGAGAGGAGCTGTTTGCTCGAGGTCTTTAACCCGACGAGTCTTCTTCCTACCCATCTTGGGTTCTTCATACTGCAACCTGGCTTCTGCACTGGTTTTTCCTGGTTCCTTGGAACTGCAAATAAATTTTGTATCTTACTTGGTCCCTTTAAGAGCGTTGGTGCTGGCTGAATTGTATTTGTTGTTCTGCACACAATCTTTCCTATCTGGGCGTTTATAATAATATCTTCTGGCCTTCCTGCCAATCCTGACTGGCAAAGCTCTGGCTTATCTTTTTCAAGGTCACAGGTTGTCTGGTCAGACCTTCCCACAATTTCAAACTGCACAATTCACATACAAGTTCTCACAGACATCTGGAATATTCTATTATTACAGCATGGATGTCTCTTGGCTTTAAATCAAGTTCTTCATTCTTTTAGACAAACTTTACGAGCCTTTCTTCCAAAGTTCACAATTAAACTTTTCTTTAAATCAAAATATAGACGACATTTTCCTTATTCTAATATATCCTAATTTCAAAGTCTTCCAAAGCGTGAGCTGCAATATCCTAAATTTCTATCTCTTTAATCCAACAAATCAAATTCTATGGCTGTTACTTTTTGCAGTTTTAATTTGTTAACAGAACGGATAAACATTTTGCATAGCTTCGCAATAAGACTTTCATAATGATGAATAACAAATCATTTATTGTTTAAAGACATAAAAGAGATATAAAGATATAAAACGTATATGAAGATACAAAATCTTAAAGAGATACAAAACTTCAAAGAAAGGTTTCTCATGCTCACGCTTCCTTCACATGTTGTAGAATGCGAGAGCAAGTCGTGAATCTGGGCAAATATTACAACATATTACATTATAGTGTGGCGGCCCGCAATTGCGGAGATCGGGCCAGCACATCGCGCGGCAGCAGATGCGGACAGAGATCGCTAAAGCGATTCTCAGGGCAACGAACAGGATGGTGCAAAACCTGGGGCAGCATCAGACCTAAACTGGCATTGGTCAAGCTGCCCAGCTAACTCAGCAGAAACAGGCTGGGGAAGAAGGGCATTCATATGCATGGATGTTCCCGCCTGACATTGTTATTCATATGGCTGACTCAGTCAATCAGCAAAAAAAAGGTGGGAACTTGAACAGTATAAAAGCAGTCTTTCCAGTCCTAATAAAGGAGTGAAGCTTAACCTGCCATACTGTGTGTATGCGTTTCTTTGTAGCGGTCAGCTACAATGGTAACAGGCCCCTTCAGCCCACGAGTCCCTGCTGCCCAATTAACCTACAACTACTGGTATGTTTCGAAAGGCGGGAGGAAACCAGAGCCCCTGGGGAAAACCCATACATGGAGAGAACATTCAGAATCTTTACGGACAGTGCGGGATTCAAACCCAGGACCCGATCGCTGACGCTGTATCAGCGTTGTGTGGCGTGACCTGCTGAGTATCTCCAGAACATTTGTGCCTGACAATATTTGTAAGTTTGCTGAAAGCTCGAAACTAAGTGGGATCATAAATGGTGAAGAGGAGCAGAGACGTGGCGGACCTGGGGAGAGCAGGGAGCAAAGACATGGCGCTCACCCGTAGGACCCTACCACTCAGTCCATCTCCCGACAGCTCTGTACAGGCTTTAAACAGCTTGTTAAAGGAGCTGATGGTGTTTCATTTAAAATTCTGTAACCATGGGGTCTAGGCCTGTGCTCAGCAGCAGCTGTGAGGGGTTGCAGACTCTGGGAGAGCAGCGGACTGACGGAGGGCACCAGAAATGGCAAAATCACCCCCTGTTGAGAAGAAGCAGAGGAGACTACCCCAAGGACGCTCAGGCCCGTAATGTAGGTTATGCATCTTTTCCTCCTGTAGATGCTGCGTGCACCGATGAATTTCTCCGAAAGAGGGGATTGGCCGATTACCCTCATGTGGATAAAATTGTTGATTCTGAAGGGTATGGATAGAGTAAATGCAAGTAGGCTTTTCCCACTGAGGGTGGATGAGCTATAAATCAGAGGACACGAGTTGGGTGAAAGGGGAAAAGTTTAAGGGGAACTTCTTCACACAGAGAGTGATGGGAGTGTGGAACGGGCTGCCAGCTGAATTAGTGAAAGCAGGCTCAATTTTAACATTTAAGAAAAGTTTGGGCAGGTATATGGATAAGGAGGGCAATGGACTGGATGTAGGTCAGTGGGACGAGGGAGAATCGCCCGTTTCTGTGCTGCAACGTTCTACGGTTCTATGATTGGAAGAAGGAAAAGGCTAGTGGTGACAGATTAGCAGTCTCTCCTTGCCTTCCTCACCTTGTTCATGATCTTCCGGCTGTGTTGGAGCTTTCTGATGTACCAGTGGGCCGCTGGAAGGGAGCATCGGGCAGCCCTGAAGAGCAGAAGGAACCGCTGGAGGAGCCCTGACAACTTTTGCCGAGCCCCTCTCTCTCTGGATAAGCCAAGGTCCTCGCCACCGCCCTGCAGGTGAAATGGCTGAGAGTTAGTTTCGGAATTGGGGCATCGAACCAGGAGGGTGATCAGTGGAGTGCCCCATCATACTGTTCATTCTCTCTCTGTCCACACACTCTCCTCCCACCTCTCAGAGCCAGAAAAGTCACAGCTGCCACAGTACAGTGCAAACCACCTGCTGCTGGTGGACTTGAACCCTGGCCTTGTTGAATGCAAGGGGCTTATCCAGTTTCTGCCCTGCTCTGTGGTTCAGTTTAGAGTGTAACTTGCAGTTTCACAGGGAGAAAACAGTGAACAGTGAAATAAAGCTCTGACCACACTTAGAGTATTGTGTTCAGTTCACAAGATCACAAGAAAAAGGAGCAAAAGCAGGCCATTTGGCCCATCGAGTCTGCTCCGTGAAACCTCCCTGAGCTAAATTGTTCTCGCATCTAGTTCCAAGTTCCAGCCTTGTCCCCATATCCTTGATACCCTGACTAATTAGATTCCTATCAATCTCCCCTTTAAATTCTCCCAATGATCCACAGCTGCACGTGGCAACAAATTCCACAAATCCACTACCCCCTGATTAAAGAAATTTCTCCTCATCTCTGTTGTAAATTGGTACTTTTTAATTCTAAGACTGTGCCCTCCTGTCCTGGAATCACCCAACAGAGGGAACATCTTATTTACATCCACTCTGTCCAATTCATTCATCATTTGAAATGTTTCTATGAGATCCCCTCTCATTCTTCTATATTCTAATGAATAGAGTCCAAGAGCCGCTAAGTGTCCCTCATATGTTTCATTCTCATTACAGGAAGGATGTGGAGGCTATAGAGTGGGTGCAGAGGAGATTTAGCAGGATGTTGCCTGGGTTGGAAAATAAGTCTTGTGAGGCAAGGTGAGCAGAGCTGGGATTTTTCTCCTTGGAGCCAAGAAGGATGAGAAGAAACTTAATAGAGGTCTACAAGATTGAGAGGCATAGATAGGGTGAGCAGCCAGAACCTGTTTCCCAGGGCAGGATCAGCAAACACCAGAGGACATGTGTAAAAAGTGAAGGGAGGGAAGTTTAGGGGAGACATCAGGGATAAGTTTTTTTTAAAACAGAGAGTTGTAGATGCCAGTAATGCATTGCCAGGGATGGTGGAGGAAGCTGCAACAAAAGGGGTATTTAAGAGACTCTTAGAAGGGCCCAAGGATGAAAGAAAAATTGAGAGTTACGGGGTAGGAAGGGTTTCGATTTGGGTCGGTATATTTGGGTCAGCATAACATCATGGTGCGAAGGGCTGTACTTTGCTGTAGTGTTCTGTGTTGTATGTCAAGCAGGCCCAGGGAGTGTAAGCAACCAGCCGTTGGCCCAGTGATAACTTCCAAACTTCCCTGCCCTTTGAAATGTGCAGTGGGATGGGATCACAATGTAATAAAGTGCTCAGTCACCACAGGCAAAGCTTCAGGCTTCCTGGACCATTCAGATATTCACAGCCCAATCTTAAATGCTTTGCAGAATTAAACTGAATCTCGACATCATCACGGAATGCCCAGCCCTGGTGAACCAGCCCTAGCCCCTGGGCTGAATACCCGAGATACCGGCCGGCCACTAGAACCACAGTTCGTATGACCTGATGCCTGGGGTGAACATACAGCGCTTGCTGCTGTTAGCTCAATGTTTGCGAGACTCACCTCACTGATGAGGGCTGGCTGAGGACAATAGAGGGGAGGAGCCGGCAGATACAGGCCTTCGGGCACCAGTCCGGACAGGCCCATGGCAAGGTCCTTTGCACTTTGCATCAGAAGGTCAAAGGTCTGTGTCAACACATCTGCATCAGCCATCACAGCTGCCTTCAAGATCTCCTGTACCGAGTCAAACATCAAGTCTGCGTCCTCCTCCTCAATGGAATCTACAAACAACAGAGAGCAAGAGAGAGAGAGAGAGAGAGAGAGAGAGAGAGAGAGAGAGTGTGTCTATGAGTCAGCACACAGGAGGAAGATTGAAATACTCCAAATTTATCCTCACCAATGTCTTATTCAACTTTACCATAACATCCCAACTCCTGGACTCAATACTTTGATTTATGAAGGCCAATATGCCAAAAGCTCTCTTTACAACCCTGTCCACCTGTGACGCCACTTTCACGGAATTATGTATCTGTATTCCCAGATCCCTCTGTTCTACCCCTTTCCTCAGTGCCCGACCATTCACTGTGTACGTCCTTTCATTTTTGTTTGTCTTTCCATAGAACACTCACGGGAATAGCTGAAAGATGTTGTGTGCGAGGTGATGGGTACTTGGGTCTCCCTCCACTCCGCCCGCCCCCAAACATTGACATGATCAACCAGGATTGTTGCTTGAAGAGGACACAGAAAATCGATTTTGCGCTTCCTCTTCAAAGAACAATCCCGGTTCATCACATCAATGGGCGAGGGGGGGGGGGGTGGGTAGGGAGACCCAAATAATCCTCTCTGCCACTCTTATGGTCCTGTGGTTGACCTCCAATCCAATGCTCTACAGCAACTATACCACACTGTGATGCAGCCAACCAGGACATTCTTGGCAGAGCTCTTGTAGAAGTTGACATGATGGTGGCCGGTAGCCTTGCCAGCCTCAAGCTTCTCAGGAAGTGCAGTCACTGTTGCGTCTTCATGACAAGTGAAGAGATGTTGAGTGTCAGGACCCTTATCTCTTCTCCCGTCACCCACTCTCCCCCACAGATACTCTCCCCATGGACACTCCTCCCCCATCACCTACTCACCCCATGGACACTCTTCCCTGTCACCCACTCTCCCCACAAACACTTTTCCCAATCACCAACTCTTCATACCCACTGAGTCCCTTCAGTGAACTAACTCTCCCATATCACAGACTTTCCACTGCACCTGCCACAGCTCACAGTGCACTGATTAATCCACACACACTGAACATCTCCCACAGTCCTTTCAGACGTTCCATGCAATGAACCTCCCACTGCCTGTAACAATCTGACCTTTCAGGACCTCTACCCACCCACTGAATCTCCTCAGGGAGAGGTCTATCTTGGTTTGGCTCTTATATTTGTCCTCTGTGTAATTGAAAATGTCAGAGACACAGAGGATTACGGAGCCTGGGTTCAGCTCACCTGTCAGCAGTTTGCGGTTGTGGCCTGGAGCAGCGGTGGAGTTCACGGCACAACCTGGCAAAGGCATGTCTGACATTGGTGCATGGCCCAGCAGTGCTTGCAGCTTCTCCTGGAAGATCTGAGATGGGTGAAGTTCTTTCGGCAGATGGAGTGATCGCCAGCGACTTCTAAAAGGAGATCAAATTAATGAGAGGCCTGCTATCCCCATCAGAATTACGAGAGTTCAAGCTGAAACATTGAGTGTTTTTCTCTCTCCACAGACACTTCTGTTAATAGTTATGTTTTCCTATCCTCAAAGCCTCACCATCCATGTGGCACTGGTTATAAAGTCAAGTTTATTGTCATCAAGTACAACCCAAAGAAACAGCGTTCTTTGGTCCTTGGTACAAAACACGCAAACACGGCACACATACATCAAACAATACATATGCAGGACAAGTATTTCATCCATACAAATATATAAATAATTATTGATTCATGAATATGAGTGTCTCGGAGGGTCAATGTGAGCAGTTCCTTGGGTCGTTCACCATTCTCATTGCCCGTGGGAAGAAGCTGTTCCTCAGCCTGGTGGGGCTGGCTCTGATATTCCTGTATCTCTTCCAAGAGGGTGGTGTGGGTGTCAATACTCTCAGGCAGAGATAAAGGTGAATACTAATGTCAGAGCCAAATGGACATGATGAGATGGAAATAAGAATTTAAAAATGCTGGATCTACTCAGCAGATCATGCAACATCTGTTGAAAGAGAAACCAAGGTCAGATTTCTGCTCCAAAACTCCTGTTTTGCAGAACTGGGATAAATAGATAACAAGTTGATTTAAAGCTGATGTGAGGAGTGGAGAGGAAAAAGAGAAAAGTAGTAAAAACGCAGAGATGCTGGAGGAACTCAGCAGGTCTCGCAGCATCCAAAGGAGAGAGATACATTACCAATGTTTCAGGCTTGAGCCCTTCAAACCATAAAATGTTGCAGCACAGAAACAGGCCCCTTCGGCCCTTCTAGTCTGTGCCAAACTTTTTTTTTTTTGCTTAGTCACACTGACCTGCATCCGGAAGAGAGGCCTCCATATCCCTTCCATCCATGTACCTGAGCAAATTTCTCTTAAATGTTAAAATTGAACCCACACTCACCACCTTCACTGGCAGCTCGTTCCACACTCCCATCACTCTGTGTGAAGAAGTTCCCTCTCATGTTACCCCTAAACCTTTCCCCTTTCACCCATAACCAACGTCCTCTGATTTGTATCTCACCCACCCTCGGTGGAAAAAGCCGACCTACATTTCCTCTGTCTGTCCCCCTCATAATTTTAAATACCTCCAACAAATCTCCCCTCATTCTGCTATGCTCCAGGGAATAAAGTCCTAACCTGTTCAGCCTTTCCCTGTGACTCAGTTCCTGATTCTGGGCGATATCCCTCTTGTCAATATAATTCCTGTAGTTAGGCAAGCAAAACTGCACACAATACTTCTTCAAGATATAAATAAAAAAACAAACAGGAGTCTATATTAGAGTGTGATAGGGAGGAATGGGAGGGGAAGGAGTTCAGACCAACAGACAAAAGGTGTTAACTGGATATGGGTAGGAGGACAGGAGAGAGGAATGGTGAGAATTGATTGGAGGGCATTGTTTTTGGCTTTGTGAAGGGACAGAGGGAAAAGTGAAGAGAGAGTGAGACACAGCTAGAGAAAAGAAGACATCGAGAAAGACGGGGGCCTAACGGAAACCAGAGAAGTTGATGCTGATTTTAAGACATTGATGAGGCCAATTTTGGAATACTGTGTGCAGTTCTCGTCACCAAAGTACAGGAAGGATATCAATAAGCTTGAAAGAATGTAGAGAAGATTTACAAGGATGTTGATAGGTCTTCAGGAGTTGAGTTACAGGGAAAGATTATACAAGTTAGGACTTAATTCCTTGGAGTGAAGAAGAACGAGGGGAGATTTGATAGAGGTTTACAAGATTATGAGAGGTACGGAGAGTGGATGTGAGTAGGCTTTATCCACTTAGATTGGGGGAGATAAATACGAGAGGTTGTGGCGGCACACATCCTCTTGGCGAACCGGTCCCGCTTGTATCGCCACGTGGCGGGGAAGCCATAGGGAAATGGGGTCGTCAGAGGTTTCTCTCTGACTCCAGTATCCCTTCCAGCGCCCACCCTGGGCAGCGATTATGACGTCACAATGTACCAGGTAACTGAGCACCTGCTATCCTTAAAGGGGCGTGCGCTGAGTATAAATAAAAACAGTTGGTAACGACCATCGGTGTGGTGGCTGTGTTTCTTCCACTGCTCACACCCCCACAAGGTCATAGTTTTAAGCTGAAAGGGGAAAGTTTTAGAGGGAAACATTAGGAGGAAGTTCTTCAGTGGTGGGAGTGTGGAATGAGCTGCCATCTGATGTGATGAATGCGGGCTCGATCTTGAGTTTAAGAATAGATTGGATAGATACATGAAGGAGAGGTCTGGAGGGTTATGGAGGGGGCACAAGTCGGTGTGACTAGTGAAGTAGTGGTCGGCACAGACTAGAAGGGTTGAATGTCCTGTTTTCTGGGCTGTAGTGTTCTATGGTCTAATGCCATCCAGTTGTGGGGTGCCCAGTCGGAAAGTGAGGCATTGTTCCTCTAACTTGCAGGTGGTCTCAGTCTGGCAGTGACCTCTCTCTGTAGTTCTGCACTATGTACTGAGTTTTATTGCTGCACTTTGTATGGGTCGGCCAGCTGGTCTGCTCGCCGTCTCACTGCACATGTGACAATGAACTCGAATTGTTCCTACAGGTAGTTGCGGAGGTCAAGTCATTGGGTCCATTTAAGGCAGACATTGACAGGTTCTTGATTAGCCAGGGCATCAAAGGTTATGGGGAGAAGGCTGGGCAGTGGGGCTGAGTAGGAAAATGGATCCGCTCATGATTAAATGGTGGGGCAGACTCGATGGGCTGAATGGCCTAATTCTGCTTCTATATCTTATGGCCTTGTTTCTGTTGAAGAACTGCTACACCTGGAGAAGGTGTGTTAGCCCATGGTTGGTAGGTGGGAAGGAAGGAGTTCAGAGGACAGGTCTATAGGGAGAATTGCTGTGATTTTTGAAAAGATTTAAACATACAGCACGGTAACAAACCATTTCAGCCCACATGCCCATGCTGCCCAATTACACCCCCAGTTTTGAAGGGTGGGACGAAACCAGAGCCCCTGGGGAAAACCCATGCAGACTCAGGAAGAACATACAACTCCTTACAGACAGTGCGGGATTCGAATCCCATTCCCAATCGCTGGCGCTGTAACAGTGTTAAACTAACCGCTACGCTAAATGTTAGCGGAGAGAATTAAGAGACCACACTTTGAATACTGTGTTCTGTCTGGTCACCTCATTACAGGAAGGATGTGGAAGCTATGGAGAGAGCACAGAGGAGATTTACCAGGATGTTGGCTGGATAGGAGAATGTATCTTTGAGGCAAGGTTAGTAGACCTGGGACTTTTCCTTTGGAGCGAAGAAGGATGAGAGGAGACTTAATAGAGGTCTACAAGATTATGAGAGGTATAGATAGGATGAACAGCCAGGCCTCTTTCCCAGGTCGAGAGTAGCAAACACCAGGAGACATCTCTACAAAGTCAAGGGTTGAAAGTTTAGGGAAGACATCAGGGGTAATTTTTTTTTTTAACAAAGAGAGGTGCCTTGAATGCCTTGCTATGAATGGTGGTGGAGACTGGAACATTAGTGGCATTTAACAGACTCTTAGACAAATACATAGATGGAAGAACAATAGAGGGTTACGGGGTAAGGAGGGTTTAGTATTTTTTGGTAGGTATACATAGATCAGCACAACATCATGGGCCGAAAGGCCTGTACTTTACTGTAATATTCTATGTATCTGTGGATCTCAGCCTGTGTGTGAAGAAGAACGATCAGCCAGGGGAGTTTTAGGTACTTTACAGTTAATAAGCATTCCACCAGTGCGAGGTACAGCCTTGGACTGGTGTGAGTGTTGACGTACCGGGCGGCCTGGGGAACTCCCTCACTGTACAGGTTGAAGGCCAGGCCCAGCACCACGGCTGTCTTCCAGTCACCGAGTGTCCGGGCCATCCATGCCGCTTCAGGGATCAGCCTTCCCAGCAGCATCAGATCCAGCGCACGCTCCACACTCCAGCCGGTACACAGGTTCTGTTCTCGCACAGCGGCCGCCACGCGGGACTGCTGCAGAGGGACCACTCGAGGCAAGGAGCCTATCCGCGGGGATGGAAGCACAGCAGGCTGTTATTTCCGCACAGGAGTAAAACACGAAAGTCTGCAGACACTGCGGTTGAAGTAAAAACACAATGCTGGAGAAACTAGGTAGGTAAAACAGTGACCTTTATATAGTAAAGATAAAGTTACATAAACCAATGATTCAGGCTTGAGCTCCTCATCAAGGTACAAACAAAATGTAGTCAGGCACCACGACAAAATGGTAATGGGCAAAGAGCCAGGGGAGGAGCCTGGTCCCAAAGGCAGGAGGTAATAGAAGGACACAGTAGTAAGAAGGGAGAGGAGGGGTGGCTGGATAAATAGAGAGGAAGGGGGTAGAAAGCTGAAGCAAAGATGGAGGACATGAAGGGAGAGGAAAGAAGAGCAGGTTAGCAGAAAGCAGAAAAGTTGATGTTAATGCCATTTGGCTAGAGAGTGCCCAGACTGAAATTCAAGCATTGTTTCTCCAATTTACAGCTGGTCTTGGTGGGATAGTGCATGAGTATGTTAGTGGGGCCCAGAATTGAAATGGTTTCACTGGGAAATCCCTGCCAGATGCAGACAGAGCAAAGGTGCTCAGCGAAGCAATAGCCCAGTCTCTCTGGTGTAGAGAAGGCCATAAAGGGAACACAGATGCAGTAGATCATTCCCATGGATACACAAGCAAAGTGTTGCTTACCTTTGAAAGGTCTGTTTGGGGCCCCGGACTGTGGTGAGGGAGGAGGTGTAGGCGCAAGTGTGCACCTCATGTGGCCACAGAGGAAGGTGCCAGGGACATCAGGGGCAAGGTTTTTTTTTTACACAGAGCAAGTTGTGGGTGCCTGGAATGCTTGGCCGCGGGTGGTGGTCGAGGCTGGAACATCAGTTGGATTTAAAAGACGCTTTTGACAGCCACGAGGATGTAAGAAAAAGTAGAGGGTTATGGGTATGAGGTAGGGAAGAGTCAGATTGTTGGGTAGGTTTCTATCCGTTGGCACAACATCATGGGCTGAAGGGCCTGTACTGTGCTGTAGTGTTCTCTGTTCTACTTTTATTCCTCGTGTGCACCCCTTGTTTTTATCAAGGCACTGCTTAGGTAGCCTGCAGAGTGAGGAGGGTCAGTAGTAGCCACCATCCTCACCAACAATAACGGTTCCCACTACAGGGCACCGTCGCTCCCAACCTTCATTGACATCAGGCTCACTCCTTCCCCTACCCTTCACCCGCCAAATCACACCATCCCTTTCCAAGATGCCTCCCATCATCTGCAGAGTCAATGTGACCAGATGTCCTTTAATTTTTACATTTTATTTACAACACCACCCGATTCTACCCATTAAAACCCGTACCTTCCAATTACACCCAAATTAACCTACGACCATTGTACATTTTAGAATGTGGGAGGAAACTGGAACACCTGGAGGAAACCACGTAAACACGGGGAGAACTTACAAACTCTTTACAGACAGCACCGGATTCAAACCCAGGTTGTTGGCACTGCAATAGCATCAGGCTGACCGCTGCGCTAAACATGCCGCTCAGTCACCTGGAAGGCCACCCTGGAACAGCCCTTACCTGGTCTGAAGTGCAAGGGTGGCAGTACATCGACGTGATGAGGCGGAAGCACGAAGAGTGGCTGGTTAGTGAAGTACAGAGCCATGAATCGGGCCAGCGACTGGACCACTGCCACTGCAGCAACCTCCCCAACACTTGGCATCAGGGACACATCGAGGCTCAGCACACTGGGGCCTGAACAGAAGGGAAGATGCAGTCACAGTGCACACCACTGTTCCAAAACATGCACACTTATGTCCCAAAGCATAGTCACGGAATGCCCTGAATGGTATGTTCCAGAGCATACAATAGAATGTACATGTGCACACTAATGTTTCATGCACTGAATAGAGAAAATCCCTTGTATCCGCCATTCAAGCAACTAGCAAAGAAAAAACCCACTGAGAATAAATAGGTAAAAAATACGTACTTTTAAAATTGGCACGCCTCGCTGTTAGTTCACCAATCATGAACCACACAATCTCAAGCAACCACAAAATAAACTTATCCAGCATCTACCAATCCCCATAGGTGCCAGATATCAGGGGTTTTACTGTATCCTGAACTCTGTGCACTAAAAAGGTACACACTATCCCAAAGCCAAATGTACCAAAATATACATATTCTGTCCCGTAGTGTACACACTGACCATTCCAAAATATGCACACTGTCCCCAAAGTCAACATTCTGTCCCAATTTCTACACACTAATTGTCCAAAATCTTGACACTAACTGACCTAAAGTGCCTACACAGGAATGTCCCAGCACATCCCCAGACCATCTACATCCCTGTTGGAGTCTCACCTGGAGAGTTGTTTGTTTGCTCTGGTCTAAACATCTGCCTGACAAGCTGCTCACAGAAGTCCAGTGCAGCACTCAGGTTGGACAGGTACAGGTGAGTGTAGAGAATGGCCAGGCAGTATCTGGTCTGAAGGTAAATCAGTCTCCTCTCTTCTGCAACGAGAAAAGCACTGACGACTGTCCAACACTAAAGCTCATCACAGGAGTTCATGCAAGAACAGAAAGTTAAACAATGGGGGAGAGTGAGAACTGGATTCGACAACGGCTGGATGGGCAAAGCCAGAGAGTAGTGGTGGATGATGCTTCTCAGACTGGAGGCCTGTGACGAGTGGGGTACCTCAGGGATCGGGGTGGGACCCTTGCTATTGGTCATCTCCATCAACGATCTGGATGATAAAGTGGTCAACAAAATCTGAAAATTTGCAGATGATGCTAAGATTGGTTATGTGGTGGACAGTGATAAAGGACAGCAGGAACAAGGGGCTGCAAAATGACAGCTGGAATGTAATGAGAACAAGTATGAGATGCTGCACTTTGGGAGGACTATCCAGGAAGGACTCACACGGTAAACAATAATGAACTGCGGAGTGCGTTAGAACAGAGGGATCTAGGAATACAGATGCACAATTCCTTAAAAATGCCATAGATAGGGTTGTAAAGAGAGGTTTTGGATATTGGCCTTCATAAATCAAAGTATTAAGTTTAGGAGTTGGGATGTTATGGAAAAGTTATATAAGACTTTGGCGAGGCCAGATTTGGAGTAATGTGCACAGGATTTGTCACCAAACTACAGGAAGGATATCAGTAAGATAGAAAGAGTGCATAGAAAATTTACTATGATGTTGCCTGGACTTCAGGAACTGAGTTGCAGGGAAAGGTTAAACAGAAGGACATAGACAGATTAGGAGAATGGGCAGTGAAGTGGCAAATTAAATACAATACAATGTTGGACAGTGTTCGATATTGCACTTTGTTTAAAAAAAATAAACAGGCAGGCTATTTTCAAAATATAGAGAAAATTGGGTCAGGAGCCCAGAAGACTCCAAAACCTAGCAGCAATAGATATTCACCAAGACAAATGGTTAGTTAAACTTAAGTTGCTTTTAATTATCTTTAAACATGAAAACAGAATCACATTTTAACTTATCACTATTAACTTAACTAACCTAGCTTAACCCCCCTCTAATTCTAAGCACATGTGTATGTAATATGTGTGTAAGTTTAGAAGTTTGATTCACAGTCCAATCTCACTTCTCATTCCTCCAAGTTTACTGGTCGCAGGCAATTCCTATACTGTGCACAGAATTTAACATTTTTGAAGTTCATCAGGCTTTGGTGCTTGAAAGGTAAATGGTTACCACTCAGGAAGGTTCTTGTTGATTTTCAGAGAGAGATTTGTTGTTCACTGGACACCCACAACTGATTCCTTGTAACCAGCCGCTTCAGTGTCTTGCCAAAGAAACCTGCCCCATCAGAGTTTTCCAGATGATAACCTCTTTCTTTCAGATCACCACAGAGTTCCTTTTTGTTTCCCTTATTTCAAGTGAAACATTAGGCAGCCAGTCCTCTCCTCTCGTATGAATCACAAGGGCTTTGATCAGGCTGAACTAAGCACTCACAACCCGTCTTCCACAAGTTTGCCAGACTGTCAAACTGCAGAACAGAGGAAGCCTGTTTTACTCTCTCTGCTTGCAAAACCACATGACCCTCTTAGAACAGCAAGTTCCACTTCAGACAGAATGCAGCTCCGACGAGTTCTTTCATCTGTTGCCTTCTTGTAAACAACAATCCAGTAGTGAAGTCTCTTGGGCACTCTCCAAAGCTTTTGCAAAGGCTCTTGGTGCTGGCCTGTCTAGCAATGAACAGAGCTCCAGTATTTTAAATGAAATCTGTTTTAAAATGCTTCCATGTGACCTACACTACAAAACCTGCTCCAATTTATCTCCCAAAAACATATCTATATTCAATAGAAACACAACATAATCTGTCACACTTTCCCTTACAAAGGAATTTTAACGAGTTAAAATTCAGTTAAATCTAAACTGTCTTTAAAATCACTAAAGAGATAACAGTTTACAATATATAACATGTTGTAACGTTGAGAATATATTTTTCAAAACATGATTAATTTTAACCTCTTGACAAACAATCTGCTATCACATTATTTGTACCTCTGATATAATTAATTTACAGATTATATTCTTGTAATATTAAACTCCAGTTTAACAATCTTGTATTTTGATTCTTCATTTTATTCAAAAACACAGAGAATTGTGGTCGGTAAATGTCACAATTGGGTCGTGAGAGATACCGAGATATACATCAAAATTCTGCAGCGCAAATATTATAGACATCGGTTTCTTCTCAATAGTGAAATAGTTCCTATATATAACAATTACAGCACGGAAACAGGCCATTAGGCCCTTCCTTTGATGAACATTGAATTTTTTTGAAAAGTAGGGATCTAGATGATCAATTTCATCATGTTTTTGTAATAAAACTGCACCAACTGCCCCATCACTGGGATCCACTGCTAAAGCAAATGGTTTGTCAAAATCAGGAGATTTTAAAACAGGGCAATGGCATAGCATCACCTTTAAATTTTCTAAAGCTGACTGACAATCTTTAGTCGACACAAATTTCTCCCCTTTCTTCAAAAAATTGGTTAAAAGATCAATCTCTGCAAAATTTCCTGTAATATCCTGCCATTCCTAAAAACCTTCTCACTGCTTTCTTGCCACAGGAAATTCATAAATTGCATTCACCTTAGCTTGAATAAGTGCAACTTTGTCATGACCAATTACATGCCTAAGTATGTTACAGTAGCATTTGCAAATTGACTTACTGCTAAATGAACAGTTAAGTTTGCTTTGGATAATCTTGCAAACAATTTGTCCAATTCCCTTAGATGTTCGCCCCACATCCCACTTTTTGTCATCAATAAAAACATCTGTATGTTTTAACACTTGGATTACCGTATTAATCATCCTTTGGAATGTTGCAGGGGCATTTTTCATGTCAAAAGGCAACACCTTATACTCGTATTAACCGGATGGAGTTACAAAAGCTGAAACAATCTTTCCTCTCTCAGTTAAAGGCACACACCAGTAATCCTTCATCAAATCCACCTTAGTAAGAAATTTAGCTTTGCCACTTTTATCAATACACATCTATTCTAGGAATAGGATAAGCATCTGTTTTAGTTACTGAATTAACCTTCCTGTAATCTGTACAGAACCTAACAGTTCCATCTGGTTTAGGTACCAGAATACAAGGAGAACTCCAATCTGAGTTTGAAGGTCTAATAATATCATTTCTCAACATATATTCCACCTCCTGATCCATGATTTTACTTTTCTGAGTGTTTATTCTATATGGCTGTTGTTTTATGGGACTTGCCTCTCCCACGTCACATCACGATAAATCACTGATGTCCTCTTTGGCACATCAGAAAACAAATTGGTATATTTCAAAATTAATTATTTCAACTGCATCTGTTCTTGTGACTCAAGATGGTCTAACTTTTCCAAAATTGCTGAGTTAGGCAGGCGCACAGGAACTGTGGTTTCTTTCAGGTTACTCTCACAAGATTCTGTTTCCATAATCTTATAATCCATAACTTCCTCAACCCTATCAATGACTAACACCTCAGATACAGATTGTTCTCCACTACCCATATCCTCTAAATAAGGTTTCATTAACAATTCACCCTTCAAGTCATATTCACAAGCCGTTTCTTTAACCTCCTGTTCACTTACTGCTTTGTCCCCTGAAGTCAATAAGATCTGTATCTATTTTCTGTTGCTGAATGACAAAGAGAAATCTTTACTCTCACAATTAACCTGCTCTTTCAAGACTATTTTCGAAGCATTAGGCAAGTCTCTATCAACTGGATCTTCCTCTGCCCTCATCATTTTCTTAGTCACAGACCTTATTACAGCACATGAAGGATATATCTCACAATCCTCTCTAACCTCATCCTTACTAGGCTGGTTTGTTAATTCCAAAATTGACCCAACTTTATCCTCTGCCAAATCATTGCCTAATAAAAATGAGAAACTTTGCATGGGAAACTTTGAAATTACTCAGACTACAACAGGTCCTGTAACTAATTCTGAATTCAGCACTATGTTGTGAAGAGATATTGACTCTACCTCACCTCCAACACCTCTAATCAAAGTCTTCTCCCTTGTGTCAATCTTTTGATCAATTGTTAAAACATTTTCCAACAACAATGACTGAGCAGCCCCAGTATCTCTAAGAATTTTAACTGAAACCTGTGATTCCCCCTCCTTAACTGAAACCAAGCCCCCTGACACAAAAGGTTTGAAAACATCCATGACACCTTTACCAGGTTTGGAACATCTGCTCTCCTTAAATTCAACTGTCTGAATACGCGCTTCCAGTAAAACCTCCTTTTCTCATCTCTTTTTCAACACTAGACAATTTGTAATAACATGACCAGGTTTCTTCCAAACATGACATACAAATCCAGAAGTTCTCCCCTTTCCCACCTTACCTTCATCTTTTCCACAACCATATAACAATTACAACACGGAAACTGGCCTATTTGGCCCTTCTAGTCCGCACTGGTCCAAGTACCTAGACAAATTTTTCCATTCTCCTTCTTGGCCTTCTGCGGGGATTGCTCCCTCTGTGATTCCTTCATGCACTCATCCCTCACCATCCATCGCACCCCCAGCACCCCCCCCCACCCCGTGCCAACAGGAGGCGCAACACCCGTGCATACACACCCCCCCCCCCCACCACCCCAGTCTGGGGCCCCAAACAAGCCCTCCAAGAGAAGCAACACGTACATCCAGAGGACTTATCTACTGCATCCGGTGCACCCCCCGCGGCACTCTCCACACCGATTAACATTCTCCCCAGACTTAATTTCAGGTTAACTAGTCTGCTCCACATTAACCTTCTGAACAGGGTTATTAATCTGTTCCACAGTAACTCTCTGAAAATGCCTACAATTCTGAAATGTATTTTTGTGTATTAGGGCAAACACGTCCGCTCATCTAGCTGTTTGCCCACATGTTCCTATGTCTCTCTCATCCAGGTCTAATTTAAACTCATTTGGGACACACCTTTTAATTTCCTCAATTAATATCAATTCTCTCCATCTGTCAAAATCATTATTTATTCCTTTTGAGGTCAAAACATACAGATTTTCCCAGAGTAAAATCCATACAAGATTGGTTCCATGTTTTCACTAAACTCCTAAACTTTTGTCTTTACACTTCTGGAACTAACTCATAGGCTTTCAATACTGTTTGCTTAACAGTATCATAATTTGCCACTTACTCTGTAGTCAAACGAGAGGATGCAATTTGTGCTTTTCCCTTCAATACACTTTAGAGCATGAGAGGCCATTTTTCTTTTGGCCATTTTGAGCTCTCGGGAACCTTTACAAAAAGCTGAAAATATGGATCTATATCTCCCTCATCGAAAGGAGGCACTAGATTTACCACGACTAGCCAAAAACCCTCCCAGGAGTTACAACCTCAGCTCTCTTACCTCCCTCCATCTCAATCTGTATCCTCTCTAATTGAAACCATCTGCCCCTTTCATTCTTTTCCAAATCATATTTTCTTTGCCTTTCATCCTCCTCCCTCCATTATTCACTTTCCTCTCCCTCATATTGTCTCTGTTTCTCAGCTCCAACACCCTCTGTTTTTCTCTTTCTTCTTCCACCCTCAACTTCTCCAATTCCAATTCCAATTCAATAGATCTATCCTCCGGAAAATTATTAAGTCTCAGCAAATTTCTCCTCACCTGTATATTTCACTATAATCCTCTGTATTTGCATTTTCTTCATCCAATGTTTGACTTCAGTCAGTTTTAATGTCTTAGAAATAACCATCATTTCCTCTTTTCTCCAGCTCTGCAGGTGATGGTTGTGACAAAAATGTATCAACTGTAACGCCTCTGCTGCTGTGATAACACACGCAACCAGGCGGGTTGAGCTCAGTGAGCAGACTCGTGTATTGCAGGCTGGCGGGCTGCACTTATACTCCCAGCCCGGACCTGGCTGAGAACCGCACTGGAGGGTGCTGACATCACCCAGGCGTCGCGTGGTCCCCCAGCGTGGGCTTTTGAGCTGGGAGGAAGGGAAAACCCCTGACGGTGTCATTTTGGCCGGCTGCCCCGCCGTGTGGCTTACAAGCGGGGCCGGTTCGCCTGCCTAGTGGTGAGCCGCCACATAGCCCCGCCAAACGAAAATGTACCCGGCGGAAAGCAGTTCGCTAAGAATGTGAGACAGGTGGGTGCCATCCCTGGGCGGCGGTGGAGGTTCAAACAAGTCCAAGCGTGCCCTGAGGTAAAGAAGTAGTTCACGTGGTGACACTGGGGATTGTGAGGTGCGTTGACGAACTCAACAGGTAGTGCCAGCAGCGCACTGTAGTCCAGCTCAGCTGATGACGCCTGCAGATCTTCCTTGGGAGTGGAGCCGATGCCCAGGAGCACCTAAGGCAGTTTGTCTGCCCAGTCGGAACGGTGAGACGGGCCATGAGTGCTGACTTAAGATGACGGTGCTGACGTTCAACCAGTCCATTGGCCTGCGGGTGGTAGGCCGTGGTGCAGTGTAGCTGGATCCCCAACCGGTTGGCAAGCTGTGCCCAGAGCGCAGATGTGAACTGGCTGCCCCGATTGCTGGTGAGGTGACCTGGGACGCCGAACCAGGCGACCCAACCATGCAACAGTGCTCGGGAGCAGGAGTCGGTGGAGGTGTCTGGCATCGGGATCACCTCGGGCCAGCGAGTGGTGCGGTCCACCATCGTAAACAGGTAACGGTTGCCCCAGGAAACTGGTAAGGGCCTGACAATGTCCACGTGAATGTGGTTGAACCGTTCCCGGACATGCTCAAACTCCTGTACGGGCGCCCTGGTGTGCCTATGCACCTTGGACGTCAGGCAATGGGTGCATGTTCTGGCCCAGCCCGCGAACTGCTTCCGCAGCCCATGCCATACATACCATTCTGCCACCATCCAGACCGTGTACCTGATGGGTGGATGTGAAAGGTTGTGGATGTGACGGAAGACCTGCCTGCGCCACTGCTGGGGAACCACTGGTCGTGGGTACCCATGGAGATATCACACAGGACGGTGCCTTCGCCGCTCGGAGTCAGGAGGTCTCGGAACTGCAGGCCCATGATGGCGGTCTTAAAGGCCCTAGTCTCCTCATTAGATTTCTTGTCCCGGGTGAGCTGGTCAAAGTAGAGGCCGGGCGACAGTGAGCAGATGGCTGGTCGCGAGAGTGCATCGGCAACCACATTGTCCTTCCCCGCCTTGTACCGAATGTTGGTGGTAAACTCCGACACGAAGGAGAGGTGACGCTGCTGGCAGGCCAACCAGGGATTCTTTGCCATCTCAAGCGTCTGGGTGAGGGGTTTGATGGTAAAAGATGGCAAAAGTCCTCCCCTCCAAAAAATAGCGGAAATGCCGCACCGCCAGGTACATGCCCAGTAACTCGTGGTCGAAGGCACTATACTTGCTTTCCAGCGGGTGGAGCAGGCGGCTGAAGAATGCCAGCGGCTTCCTATGTCCATTCACCTGCTGCTCCAGGATGGCACCGATGGCTGTGGCAGAGGCATCGATAGAGAGTGCCATATGCAGGTCAGTGTGCGAGTGGGCGAGCATGGCGGCCTTCGCGAGGGCATCCTTGGTAGCTTCGAATGCAGTGCAACCTTTTGGGTTCCAAGCAAGCGTTTTGTGCTTGGCTGCGATGAGGGCGAATAGCAGCTGCATGATATGCACAGCTCCCGGGCTAAAGCGGTTGTAAAAGTTGACCATACCCGCGAACTCCTGCAGCCCCTTGAGGCTGTCCAGGCGTGGGAACTCCCTGGTAATGGTGACCTTCGCAGCGGCAGGGGTGGCTCCTTCGGCTGAGATGGCGTGGCCCAGGAACTGCATGGACTCTTTCCCGAACTGGCACTTGGCCGGGTTGATGGTAAGGCCGAAGTTGGCCAGCTGGGAGAAAAGGGCGCGTATGTGGGCCTTGTGTTGCGCCTGCTCCTTGCTGGTGACGAGGATGTCGTCCAAATAAATAAAGATGATATCCAAGTCCCTGCCCACAGAGTTCATGAGGCGCTGGAAGATCTGAGTGGCATTCTTGAGCCTGAACGGTATGCGCAGGAATTCGAACAAGCCAAAGGGGGTGATGATGGCCGTCTTGGGTATGTCCTCAGGGTGCACCAGGATCTGGTGATATCCGCGCACCAGGTCAACCGTGGAGAAAACCCTCGCACTGTGCAGGTTGGTCGTAAAGTCTTGGATGTGAGGGATGGGGTAAGGGTCAGGAACTGTTGCCTCGTTGAACCGTCGGTAGTCTCCACAGGGAAGCCAGCCACCGGAGGCTTTCGGGACCAGGTGGAGCGGCGAGGCCCACGGGTTGTCGGACCGCTGAATGATCCCCAGTTCCAACAGGTGCAAAAACTCCTCCTTCACCACATGGAGCTCGTCAGCTGGGAGCCGGTGTGCCTTGGCATGAACCGGTGGGCCCTGGGTGGGGATGTGGTGGAACACCCTGTGGCGCAGCGAGGCAGCGGAGAACTGTGCCTTGAGGAGTGTCGGGAACTCGTCCAGGATTCACTGGAACTCGTCTTTGGGCGTGCTGATCGTGGCCATCTGCGGTTGCTCTGAATGGGAGGCGTCGAAGCAAACAGCCTGGAAGTTACGGGCATCCACCAGGCGCCTACCTCGAATGTCCACCAGTGTGAGGAGGAAATCTGCATCTAGGATGGAGGTCGGGAGGGACGAGACGGTGAACCACCAAGCGAAATTTCGTTGGCCAATCTGGAAGTGGACTGTCTTGTTTCCATATGTCTGGATTTCTGTTGCATTGGCCGCATGGAGGGGAGGTCCACGAGGTCATTTCCTGGACTCGACGGCCGTGGCTGGGATGATGCTGATCTGGGCTCCAGTGTCAACGAGGAACAGCCGGCCGCTGACTGAGTCCCGCAGGTAGAGGAGGCTGCCGTTGGCCAGCCGCCGCAGCCATTAACAGCGGCCGGCCTGGTCGTTTCCCTGGAACAAGCAGGGCTGAAAACACTTCCGACCCTTGGCTCCCCAGCACTGGTGGTAGAAGCAGAGGCCTGGAGCAGATGCTGTGGCCTTGGTTATGCTCTTAGGGGCCCCTGCAGGGGCCGGATGCTCTACTGCAGCGCTAGGGGCAGGCTTGACATGGTCGTGCCCGTGCCTCATGATCTGCTCGACCGCTCAGCCCTCCGGGAATCATGCAAGCCATAGCTCTTGGGCCTTATGGACAATCTTCCTCAGGTCAGTGAAGCTCTCGTGGACCAGCAGCAGTCGGATGTCCCCGGGCATATGGTCGATGAAAATGCGGCCAAAGAGTGGGCAGTTGGTGTGATCACCCATGAGCGCGAGCATCTCGTCCATCAGCTCCATCGGAGACCTGTCCCCCAGGACTTTGAGGTGCAGCATCCAAGCGGCCGGTAAGCACTCACTTGATGGTCTCGTATTTGTCCTCGGCGGGTGGGTGCTGAACAAGGTGCAGCACGCATCTGGCGGTGGCCTGGTCCAGAGCAGCGACCACATGGTAGAATTTGGTCATGTTGGACGAAATCTGGCGGAGGTGAAACTGAGCCTCTGCATGGCCGAACCAGGTCTCTGGCTCCTGAACCCAGAATTCAGGCAGTTTCACGGCTATAGCGCTGATCCCAGGCTCGCTCATGATGGGTTCAAAGTCGTTTGAACCAGTCGGGGTCACCAATTGTAGCGGCAGCTACTCTGCTCCTGTAATAACACACACATCCAGATGGGTTGAGCTCAGTGAGCGGACTCGTTTATTGCAGGCTGCTGGGCTGCACTTATACTCCCAGCCCGGACCTGGCTAAGAACCGTGCTGGAGGACGCTGACATCACCTGGGGGTCACGTGGTCCCCCAGCACGGGGCTTCTTAGCCCCATGCTGGGAGGAAGGGAAAACCCCTGTCGGCACCATTTTGGCCAGCTGCCCTGCCGTGTGGCTTACAAGCGGGGTCGGTTCACCTGCCTAGTGGTGAGGCGCCACACAACATCCATTGCTACTGTTTTCCACACACACAAGCTTTAAATTAGCTTGGAAACACCAATTCACTAATAAATCACAAAAACTCCAATTTTCAATTCGAAATGACAACCCCCAAAAATGTTACAAGCCGAGGACCCCAAAACCCAGCAGTAATAGATATTCACCAAGACAAATGGTTACTTAAACAAAAGTTGCTTTTAATTGTATTTAAACATGAAAACAGGATCAAACTTTAACTTATTACTATTAACTTAACTAACCTAACTTAACCCCCTTCTGATTCTAAGTGCACGTGTATGTAATGTGTGTGTAAATTCAAAAAAGTTCTTTGATTCACAGTCAAATCTCACTTCTCATTCCTCCAAGTTCACTGGTTGCAGGCAATTCTTAGACTGTGCACAGAATTTAACATTTATAAAGTTCACCAGGCTTTGGTGCTTGAAAGGTAAATGGTTACCGCTCAGGAAGGATCTTGTCAGTTTTCAGAGAGAGATTTGTTGTACGCTGGATACCCACAACTGATTCCTTTTAATCAGCCACTTCAATGTCTTGCTGAAGAAACTTGCCCCCTCAGGTTTTTCCAGATGATAACCTTTTTCTTTCAGGTCACTACAGAGTTCCTTTTTGTTTCTCTTATTCCAAGTGAAACATTAGGCAGCCAGTCCTCTCCTCTCGTATGAACCACAAGGGCTTTGACCAGGCTGAACTAAGCACTCACAACCCGTCTTCAAAATGGGGTTTTCCACAAGCTTGTCAGCTTGTCCTGTTCCAGTCCCAACTGTTGCTGCTGACTGTCAAACTGCAAAAATGATCTCTCTCTCTCTCTCTCTCTGAGAGGAAGCCTGTTTTACTCTCTCTGCTTGCAAAACCACATGTCCCTCTTAGAACAGCAAGTTCCACTCAGACAGCCTGCAGCTCCGATGAGTTCTTTCATCTGTTGCCTTTTTGTAAACAACAATCCATTAGTGAAGTCTCTTGGGCACTCTCCAAAGCTTTTGCAAAGGCTCTTGGCACTGGCCTGTCTAGCAATGAGCAGAGCTCCAGTATTTTACATGAGATCTGTTTTGAAGTGTTTGTATGTGACCTACACTTAAAAAAAACTGCCCCAATTTATCTCCCAAAAACATATCTATATAAAATACAAACAACTGAAATTTCCCAGATGCAAAGGGACCTTGGAGTCCTCGTGCCAGATAGCAGGTCGAATTGCTGGCATTCAAGAGGAATAGGATACAACAGCAGGGATGTGATGTTTAGGCTTAATAAAGCACAAGTGAGGCCTCACGTGGAGGATTGTAAGCAGTTTTGGGCTCCTCATTTAAGAAAAGACTTCCTGACGTTGGAAAGGGTTCTGATGAGGTTCACAAGGATGATTCCGGGAATGAAACAGTTATCATATGAGGAGCATTTGACAGCTCTTGGCCTGGACTCAGCATTTAGGAGAATGAAGGGGGTGGGGGAAGAATCTCAAAGAAACATTTCAAATGCTTAAATGCATGGAAAGAGTAGATATAGAAAAGCTGTTTCCCATTGTGGGAGAGTCGAGAGGGCACAATTTCAGGATTGCAAGGCATCTGTTTAGAACAGAAATGCATAGGAATTTCCTCAGCCAGAGGGTGGTGAATCTGTGGAATTTGTTGCCACAGGCAGTTATGGAGGCCAGGTCATTGGGTGTATTTAAGGCAGAGATTGATAGGTTGTTGATTAGCCAGGGCATCAAAAGTTATGGGGAGAAGGACGGGCAGTGGGGCTGAGTAGGAAAGTGGATCAGCTCATGATTAAATGGTGGGGCAGACTTGATGGGCTGAATGGCCTATTTCTGCTCCTTTATCTCATGGTCTTTATTCCCTGGAGCTTCAGAGAATGACGGGAAATTTAATAGAGGCATACAAAATTATAGGGGTATATACAGAGTAAATACAAGCAGGCTTTTTTCCCCATTGAGGTGATGTGATACAAGTAGAGGACATGGGTTAAGGGTGAAAGGTGAAATTTTAAGGGGAACTTCCTCATTCAGAATGAAGGACCCAATGGGCCCCCTTACCTCCGCCCACCTCCCCCTGTAGTGCTGTCTTCCAGGTTTGCACAGATTCCAGGTACGAGCCCAGAAGGAAGTACTCCTCACCTACAGAGAGAGGAATTGATGTGAGAGGCCAACCTTTGTTTCCTGCTGTAGGCTTGGCCAGAACAGGCTGCAGCAGACAGTTCTATTTGATGCCCTCCCCATCCAGCAGTCAGCAGTCACAAACAGGTTCAACAGAGCAAAGTCAGGAGACAGCAGGTTGGTCTTTATCACGGTCTCTCTCTGACCCAAGTCTTTTATTTTCCATTTTCTTTGACTGAATTCATCAGGGACATAGAAAAGACTCTTAGATAGGGACATCGATGTAAACAAGGAGGGTTATGGGTGTGAGGCTGGAACATGTCAGAGGTTTGGATCTGGAACTCGGGTGGCTGATGGTTCAGACTTAAGGCTGTGAGGCTGCGGGAGCACTGGAGGCGAATCCATGGACATGCAGTGACTCTGCGAGGAACTCTCTTTTGTTTTTCATTCCCTGGCTGTGAGGGGAGCTGTTCAATTTCTACTGATGCAGACTAAAGGAAATTTCACGTAATACTACATTTTCTGTCTAATTACATGAAAATAAATTAATCTTGCATCTTGATTGTTGAAGTCCAGTGCATGTTTCTCAGTTGTACAACACTGCACAAAACCCCGCATTCTAACACACCACTCCAACACTCTGTACTCCTACCCAAATCCTGGATGATGGGGGACCTGAGTCACACTAACCCTGATGGAGACCATAAGTGCAATAGGAAGGATGGGATTCACTGGGGAAAATGGCAGTGTGGCCAGAGCTGCTGTAATGGCACGACTGGTGATGGTGTGGACCCGGGAGAGCAGAGACACGGTGCTCCTCCAAAGAGTTCAAATGCCCGATCCAAATGCCGGTAGCTCCATACAAATGTTAAGCAGCCTGTTAGAGATGCCAACGGTTTTTAAACTAAGATCCTGCAACTGATGGCAGCCCCTGTCCTCAGGAGTGGCCACGAGGGGTACAGAGGCTGGGGGAGAAGCGGACCAGAGAGGAGCACCAGAAATGGGGAGAAGGAAAAGGAGAGGAGACAACCCTACAGGACAGTGACCATGGCAGTGGATCAGCAAGGGGCTCAGCGGCTGAGGGACCTGCATAGGCTGCGGGCAACTTGTGGTTGGGGGACCAGCGTGGGCTGTGGGCCGCTGGAGACTGGTTCATGGGGAACCAGGTATCAGAACTGGGATTCAAGAGGGCACTGAGGACAAGAAGGGCTCCTGAATTGGCCTCAGATACTGAAGGTCAAGAAGGGATCCCGAATGGGCCTCAGATACTGAAGGTCAAGAAGGGCTCCCGAATGGGCCTCAGATACTGAAGGCTTCCTGATCCTGTCGGGGGTTTGGATCCGGAGCTCGGGTGGCCAATGGATCGAACAGGAGTCTGTGCGGCTGCAGAGGCTGCGGGAGGGCTGGAGGCGAATCCACGGACACTCAGCGACTCTGAAGGGACTCTCTTTTGCTTCTCTTTCTCTCGTATTATAAGAGGCAATGGGCAACACTAACGACAACGACTCTTTGCCTTACGGTGCATTACATGTTCTGTACTATTACAATTACAATAAAGGAATCTTGAATATTGAAAATGCAAGCTATTGCATGGACTAAAGAAACATTATTTTATGGGGAGAAATTGGATAACCTAGTCTTCCCCAGAGTGAAGGAGTCTGAGAGGTGACCTGTGGGATTATGAGAGGCATAGAGAGGTAGATTGTTAGGTAGGGGGGATATAAAACAAGGGGACATTGGTTTAAGGTGAGAGTACATTTAAAGAAGAACAGAGGGGTAAATTTTTTTTTTACAGAGAGTGACTGATATCTGGAACTCGTTGCCAGAAGAGGCAGTGCAGTCACTCTGTTTAAGAGACATTGTAAAGTCAAGGCACGGAAGGATAGGGTCCTAATGTGGGGAAGTGAGCTAAAAGATCCGCTCCACAATCGTCCGACCCCAGTGTGGGCCCCCAGGTCCGGGAGGTAGTTCTTCAGGTTTATGCAGGTCCTTAGGCAAAGCCTGACCAATAAGACAGTTGCCGTTGACCACTGCAGGCAAGTCAGGGTATAAGGCCGACAAGCGTTCACTCTCCTCCCCTCCATCACTGCCAAGTCTTTCTACCATTTACCTGCTCTAGTTTTGGTTCCCGATGCTGATTACTCCCCTTACCCAAGAGAGGTTTGAGCTGCCGCCGTTCTCCCAGTCTCTCTCCCATCGCCTGCAGAGCTGCCTGCGTCTGGGAAAGGACAGAAGTTAGGAGATCCACCTCTCGTTGAAGCTTCTTCCTGGTGCCGCCTCTGCCCGAGTGTCTTTGGAGTTTCCGTAGATGGGAATGGTGTTGCAGCACTTGTTGATACAACAGTCTCCAGATGAATGCTAGCCTGCAGCAGTCAGAGACAGTACAGATTTACAGGAACATTCACAACAATCCCCTTTCCAACTTCGGACAGGAACTGTCCGTCACCAAACCAGTCCCCCAGTCCATCTCCAAATCATTTCTCAGTACTGTCTCACAATCCCTCTCCAAATCATTCCCCTAGTTGTCACAGTCCCACTCCAAACCATTCCCCAATCCAGTCCCCTAGTCCTTCTCCAAACCATTCCCCCAGCCCTGACTCCGTGTCTGTCACCAAACCATTCCCCAGTCCAGTCCATCTCCAAACCAAACCCCAGTCCTGTATCCCCATCCAACACAAAACCATTCCCCCAGTCCTGTCTCCCCATCCTTCCACAAACCATTCCCCAGTCCTGTCTCCCCATTCGTCACTAAACCATTCTCACAGTCCTGTTTCCCAGTCTATCAACAAACCATTCCCAATCCAGTCCCCCAGTCCATCTCCAAACCAAACCCCAGTCCTGTATCCCCGTCCGACTCCAAACCATTCCCCCAGTCCTGTCTTCCCATCCTTCACCAAACCATTCCATTAATCCAATCCCCCATCCCTCATCAAACCATTCCCCCAGTCCATCGACAAACCATTCCCCCAATCCATCTCCAAACCATTCCCCCAGTCCATCTCCAAACCATTCCCCCAGTCCATCTCCAAACATTCCCCCAATCCAATCCCCCATCCCTCACCAAACTATTCCCCCAGTCCTGTCACCCGTCCTTCACCAAACCGCTCTTCAAATCTTGTCTCCCAATCCCTCCCCAAATATCACATCAATGGCTTCTCATGAGTACACGAGAGACAGCAAATGCTGATTTTGAGTGACAAAAATTCACACAGTTGATTTATACATAGGTTTTAGAACTCAAAATCAATTAGGTGTTCGCCATAAAAATTGGTCTAACCAAGATGTCCACATTCACCTGGGGGACATTCTGAAAAAAATTATAAAGGTGAATTTTCCATAGGATCCAGAATTGTACCTTCCGGGAAACATAATGGATGTGAGTTTTAAACTGTCCTGTGACAGATGATGTTATATTTTATATTATGTATAGATATGTTTTTGAAAGATGGATTATGGTATTTTTAGTTAGGTCACACACAAATACAAACACTTCAAAACAAATCTCATTTAAAATGCCAGATCTCTGCTCAAGCCAGACAGTCCAGACTCCGGGTGCCTTTGCAAAAACTTTGAAGGATACCTATAAGGACTTCACAAGTAGGTGTTAACTGGACATGCTGTGGAGTCATGGATCATTGTTTTGGAAAGCAACAGATAAACGAACTCAGAAGATTAGGTCCGGAGCCGCAGTCTGTCTAAATGAAGTTTGCTGTTCTAGGAAGTTCATGTGGTTTTTCAAGCAGAGAGAGTCAAAAAGGCTATCCTCTGAGAGAGAGAGAGAAAGAGAGAGAGAGGGAAAGAGAGAGAGAGGGAAAGAGAGAGAGAGAGAGAGAGAATTCACTTCTACAGTTCAGCAGCAGCAACTGGGACTGGAAAAGGACAAGCTGGCAAGCTTGTGGAAAAACCCCATTTTGAAGATGGGTTGTGAGTTCTTAGATCAACCTGCTCGAAGCCCTTGTGGTCCATACAAGAGGAGAGGACTGGCTGTATAATGTTTCACTTGAAATAATGGAAACAAAAAGGAACTCTGTGGTGATCTGAAAAAAAAGTTTATCATCTATAAAACCCTGATAGAAAAAGTTTTTCAGCAAGTCACTGAAGTGGCTGATTGGAAGGAATTAGTTTGTGTGTCCAACAAGCAACAAATCTCTCTCTGAAAACCGACAAGAACCTTCCTGAGCAGTAACCATTTTCCTTTCAACCAGAGCCTGGTTAAATTCATAAATGTTAAATTCTGTATATATATATATATATATATATATATATATTCCAAGCTATACCTATTTTTGTTCCTAAATCTTTTTTTGATAAGGTCGATTCTAAATTGTCTTCATATATCTGGCAAAACAAGAATCCTAGATTGGGAAAAAAATATTTACAGAAATCTAAACTGGAGGGAGGATTGGCATTACCCAACTTTAGAATGTATTATTGGGCAATTAATATTAGTTACTTAAGGTATTGGTTGAATTATTCAGAATTATCTCTAAATCCCCATTGGGTAAATTTAGAAATTAAACTGGTACAAAATTTCTCAATTAGTTCTATTTTGGGAGCTGCTCTCCCTTTTACTCTTACTAAATTATATAAACAAATTGATAATCCAATGGCTAAACATACACTACGTATATGGTTTCAATTCCGGAGATTTTTTGGCCTAAGTCATTTTATCTTGGAAACCCCTATTGTACTAAATTTCTTTTTTCATCCCTCTCTAATTGATCAAGCTTATTTACTCTGGAAAGTTAAAGGTATAACATGCTTTTCGGATTTATTTTTGGATAACTCTTTCATGTCATTTGAACAATTATCCATGAAATATGATTTACCTCGATCTCATTTCTTTCGATATTTGCAGATTAGGAGTTTCTTAGTTTCGACTTTACCCTCTTTTCCCAATCGGGAGACTACGACTGTTTTAGAGGATATACTATATTCAAAATTCCCTCCAAAAGATGTGATATCTAAATTATATAATATAATTACAAAAATAAATTCTGGGACTTTTGGAAAGTTTAAAAATGATTGGGAAAGAGAACTCAACCTTCATATTTCCAATGAAAATTGGAATAAAATTCTGCGACTGGTAAACTCCTCTTCTCTATGTGCAAAACATTCACTAATACAGTTTAAAGTTGTTCATAGAGCTCATATGTCTAAAGATAAACTCCATCACTTTTATTTTCATATCGATCCTATACGTGATAAATGTCAATTGGAAATAGCTTCCCTTACACATATGTTTTGGTCCTGTCCCTCTTTACAGAATTATTGGAAGGAAATTTTTTCCATTATATCTACCGTTTTGAATATTGAATTACAACCGCATCCCATTACTGCAATTTTTGGATTACCTATGATAGATTTGACTTATTTATCTCTTCCTGCGGATCATATGATTGCTTTTCTTACACTAATGGCTAGAAGATCTATACTATTGAATTGGAAAGAGGTTAATCCTCCCACTGTTTTCCAATGGTTTACCCAAACTATACTATGTTTAAATTTAGAGAAAATTAGAAACTCTGTCTATGAATCCCCTTCTAAGTTTGAGTTAATCTGCCGACCATTTATTCAATATTTTCATTTGTGGTGAGTTGATCTGGCTCTGTTTTCTTTTTATGATTATGTATTATAATTGGGCTGTTAGATGAGATCGGAGTGATCGGCGTGGTTTAGCTATATCGGTAGGTTTTTTTTTGTTTTTAATTCAGATTTGTTTTTTCTTCCTTTTTGGGTTTTTTTTTCTCTCTTTTATATATTTTTATTAATTATATCATTTTTTTTAGAGATAGTTCATACTCTAAACTGATCTAAAAAATTTTTTTATGATATATTTTTATTCTGCAATATTATTGTTTAATATCTCTGTATTAATTCATTATTTACTATGTATTTTTCATATCTCTTTGAACTGTATGTGTTTATAAATTATAATAATAATAAAAAGATTGGAAAAGAAAAGAAATTCTGTGCACAGGATAAGAATTGTCTGATACCGATGAACTTGGAGGAAGGAGAAGTGAGATTGGACTGTGAATCAAAAAATTTTTCTGAACATATACATGCCTTACATAAACGTGCACTTAGAATTAGAAGAGGGTTAAGTTAATAGTGATAAGTTAAAGTGTGATTCTGTTTTTATGTTTAAAGATAATTAAAAGTAACTTTTGTTTAAGTATCCATTTGTCTTGCTGAATTTCTGTTGCTGCTGGGTTTTGGGATCCTCTGGGCTCATAACATTCCAAATACCAAAGTCAGTCCGTGAAAGTTGCCTTGGCGGTAGCCAGGAAATGTATAGCGGTCATGTGGAAGTCTGACTCCCAACTGAATATTACACAATGGAATGTGGAAATGCAGAGTTGTAATCCTCTGGAGAAAATCGCATACAGTATGAGGAGGAAACATGAGACATTTGTAAGGGTGAGGCAGCCCTATCTGCAGCACATTGGAGCACAGATATAATTACACGCCTTTCAGATAAAGTGAACACAACAACCATGCCCGTTGAGGAAAGCTTGGGATCAGTGAAGTGGGTCGTGGTACAAGCGACGGGCTCTTGCACTTTGTTCCTTCTGCTTTTATTTTAGGTTTCTTTGGGTTTTTCTCAAGTTCCCTTAAAGGTTTGTGACTTTTACGATATTTTGTTCTTTGTATTTGTTCATTTTATATCATCTTTTCTTTTTTGTTTTTGGGTACCGGAGGGAGGGGAGAGGGATAGGAGATAAAATAGACTCTGTATGTTATATACTATTGTTGGAAACAAAAATTGTATTGTTTATTTGGATTGATGAGTATTTGGAAATCAAAAATAGTCCAAATAAAGATGTCCACATTCCACAGGAGAGATTAATGCATTCTGCTAATCCCAGTTTATTGTGTCTCAGCCAACCATCAGCGAGCGATTCCTGCTTCTGTGTAACAATAAACACATTGATTATTATGCCCTGTTATTACCTTTGCGACGGTTCCTGGACCGTTGGTACAGTTTGAGTCGGCAGTTCCAACAGAGCGAGTTTGTGATACTTCACCCCAGGATCTGCTGGCTGGGTCACAGGTGCTTGGAAAGAAGCGAATGCAAGGTTCCGAGGGAGATCCGGGTAAGCTTCCTTCTGCAAGGAATACACTGCGTTCAGGTGCACAGAGGATAGGCGAAGTACCAGGAGGCTGCTGAGGAGGGATTGCGAGATTGATGCTGCTCCCAGCTTCCTTGAGAGGATTAAGTTGACAAAGCCAGACACGAGGCTCACCACATGTGTGAGCGCATGTTTGTGTGCTGCATCCCAGTGCAGGACCAACAGACAGTAGCGCAGCAGCTGTAGTGTCCGGTAGAGGCCAGGACATCTCCTCAGGGCTTTGTGCACCATCTTACCCTTCAGCTTCGCCAACGAACTGGCTAGAGTAGCTGGGGCAAATGGAAGCAGGCGGGCATACTGTAGCAAGGCCTTCACCGTGTGCTGAAGCAGCAGATCTCGGCCGTCCATTTCTTTCAGTGAAATCCCCATGCTCCAGGACATTAGCAGGCTGTTCTGGATCCGTCTGAACTGCGCCTCCACACTGTTTGCTTGTTCACCCTGCTTGGCGTGGAGGGTATCGACAGCGGAGGCGAATTCCAGGCAGCCCTGGTCCAGCATGCTGTCGGCTCCAAGGCAGCTGGCAGAGCCTGCAGGTTCACCTTCCCATTCATCCCCTTCATCAGCCTGGAAATGCAGTCAGACAGTAGGGAGTGGGAGTAGGATGGAGAGCAGAGGGGAGGTAGAGAGGAGGAGGGTAAAGGAGGGGAAGGGGAGAGAGAGGAGGAGAAGGGGAGAGAGAGGAGGAGAGACGGACAATGGTGCACTTGTCTGAGTTGAAGATCAAAATTTACATAGAAGTACTCAGATACCCCAAAGCTCTCCTGCCTTGTGACTTAATTGGACACTCTCTTTCTCACACACACACACACACACACACACACACACTTAAGAGTATTGTGTACAATTCTGGTCACCTCATTACAGGAAGGACGTGGAGAGGGTGCAGAGAAGAATGATCAGGATATTATCAGGATTGGAGAATGTGTCTTATGAGGCAAGGTTAGCAGAGCAGGGACTTTTCTCTGTGGAGCGTAGAAGGATGAGAGGCACAGCTAAGGTGGACAGCCAACAGATTTTTCTCAGGGCAGGAATAGCAAACACCAGAGGATGTCTCTACAAAATGAAGGGAAGATTTTGAAGTTCTTTTTAAAAACAGAGTTGTGGGGGCCTAGAAGGCCTTGCCAGGGATGGTGGTGAAAGCTGGAACATTAGGGGCATTTAAGAGACTCTTAGACAAGCACATGGATGGAATAAAAATAGAGGGTTACGAGGTAGCAAGGGTTTAGTCCTTTTTTTTGGTAGGATGATATACATCGGCACAACATTGAGGGTCGAAGGGCCTGTGCTGAAAATTTCTACGTTCTATGTGATGGTCATGCAGTAAAACTGCAAATTCTATCACGCAACTTTAACAACGTAAAAGTCCTAATGCGAAGAAAATTGTTTTGACACAGGACCTCCTCAGCTGTACCTCATTGCCTTCTGATTTTTGGTCCGTTAAGAATGCAGGAGGTGTCCACGTGCCAGGCTCCTGTGTTCCCCATCCCTGTAGGATGTTCCTTCTCAGTGAAGTCATGTGTGGTACCCGCCACTTCAGCTCTGCCTCCTGCAAGCACAAAGAAGAGCAGATCAGCAATGGCAGGAGGGCTCTGGACCACTTTGGGTTTCTTGCCGAAGAGGGGTGTACTCACTGTGGAGGGAGTGCAGCACATATTTACCACAGTGGTTCAAGGTACAGTGGGTTTTCCACGTCAGAAGAGACTGAGCAGACGGACTACTTTCTCTTGGGTTCAGAAGGAGAGGAGCTCTCACTGAAACATACAACATATAACCATAGCATGGTTGGCGTAGCGGTTAGCTCAACGCCTTTACAGCGCCAGCGATTGAGACTTGGGTTCCAATCCCATGCTGTCTGTAAGGAGTTTGTACGTTCCCGTATTTGTGTGGGTTTTCCTCGGATGTGCCCGTTTCCTCCCTCCTTTTGATATGTGCCAGAGGTTTAGGTTAATTAGGTGTAAATTAGGTGGCATGGGCATGTGAGCTGAAATGGCCTGTTACAGAGCTGTATGCCTAAATTTTAAAATTCAACATTAAAAAAAACAAGCTGAATGGTGCAGGACTAGGGACACCGTTGGAGAACAAAGGGTGGGCTGTTTCGGAACAGGATAAGGATGGTGAATCTTTGGAAATCTCTACCCTGGAGGGCTGTGGAGGCTCAGTCACTGAATTTATTCAAATCTGAGATTCCAAGATTTACCATGATGTTGCAGGGACTTCAGGAACTGAGTTACAGGGAAAGGTTAAATAGGTTAGGTCTTTATTCCTTGGAGCATAGAAGAATGAGGGTAGAGGTATACAAAATTATGCAGGAAATAGAGTAAATGCAAATAGGCTTTTTCTACTGCGGGTAAGTGAGATACACACTAGAGGACATGGGTTAAGGGCAAAAGAGGAAAAGTTTAGGAGGAACTTGAAGACTTCTTCACATAGAGATTTGTGGGAGTGAGGAACGTGCTTCCACCTGAGGTGGCGAATGCAGGCACAATTTTAACATTTGAGAATTTGGACATTGGATGGGAGGGGTATAGAGGGCTATGGACGAGGTGTAAATGAGTGGGACTAGACAAAATAATAGTTTGGCACAGACTAGAAGGGCTGAAGGGTCTGTTTTCTGTGTTGTAATGTTCTTCGGTTCTATGGCAACATAGAACATTATAGGAGAGTACAGCCTACGATGGTAATGCTGACCTACTATATTTTTAACCATATTCAAAAATCTAATCCCTTCTGAAACCAAGGCACACGGGGATAAAGGAGGGAAAGCAGCACTGAGGGAGATTGGCCATGATCTTGGTAAGTGGCAGAGCAAAGGCAAAAGGACTACCTGGATTACTGCTGCACTCTCTCTAGTATTACCTCCTTCCAGCCCACCTGTAGTGTGGTTTTACAAGAAAACCAACAAAACTGTGAATGCTGCAAACCTGATATATAAGCATTAAGTGGAGGAAATTGTCAGCAAGACCAGGCAGCATCAAGTCAGCATTTCAGTTCAAACATTCCCTGTTTTTATTTTAGAGCATTTCCATAGTTCATGCATGTCCTCCTTCCTCCAGTTTCTGGACCTCATATGTACTCTGCAAAACCTAACTACCATATCCAGCAATCTAGCATTCCTGTTACCTTCAGGGAACCTGAGGCAAGTTTGGCCTGGAGATCTGGGTGCAGGGAAGGGAAGCTTCAGAGGCCACCGATGAAACATTGCACGTCTGCACAGAGTGAGTCGAGGACAGAGAACAGAAGCTGGGGTTATCATGGAACATAGAACAGGAATAGGCCCTATGTCCCACAGGTCTGTACCGAACATGATACAAATCCAAAACTGCTGCTTGCGACTGATCCATATCCCTCCATCCCCTTCATATCCATGGGTCTATCCAGAAGCCTTTTAAACACCACTATTGCATCTGCTTTCACCATTACTCCTGGAATCCCTCACTGGGTAAAATATTTGGCCTGCACATCTTCCTTCAATTCTCTTTTCTCCCATGTCTCATGCATTTTGACAGCCAACTTTATCAATGCCTCTCATGATCTTATACACCTCTATCAGGTCTCCCCTCAGCCTCCGATACTCCAGAGGATATAACCCAAGTTTGTCCAATCTCTCCCCATAACCAATCCCCTCTAATCCCTTTCCAAAGCCTCCATATCCTTTCTGTAATGAGGCAATCAGAATTACAAACATTATTCCAGGTGCAGTTGCAACGTGACCTCCGACCGTTCATACTCAGTGCCCCACCCAATGAAGCCCAGAATTCTACAAGCCTTCTTTACCATCCTGTCCACTTATGTGACCACTTTCAAGGAGCTGTGGACATCCCTCTGCATACATTCTCCTTATAGTATTTGACCTCCAAAAGACAGCACGTCACATTTGTTCATCTGCCATTTCTCTGCCCATATCTGTCACTGATCTATATCCGGCTGTATTCTTTGACAACCCTCTACACTGTCCACAACTTCACCGATCTTTGCATCATCCAAAACCCAGCCACCTACTTTTTCATCCAAGTCATTTATATGTTACAAACAAGGGTCCCAACACCAATTCCTGTGGAACACCACTGGTAATAGGTCTCCAATCTGAAGAACACCCTTCCACCACAACACTCTGCATTCTATGAGCCAGCCAATTCTGCATCCAAGTTATCGACACCCTGTATCTCACCTGAATCAGTCTACTATGAGAGACATTGTTAAACACCTCATCAAAGTCCACATAGACAGCATGTACTGCCCTTCCTTCATCAACCATCTTTGTCACTTCCACAAAAAACTCAAATCAGTAAAACACAACCTGGCCCACAAATCTCTTACCTGACAATAACTTTCCACAAGTGCATAAATCCTAACCCTAAGTGCATAAACCCTCAGTATCCTTTCCACGGTTTCCCATCACGGATGTGAGGAAAACTGGCCTATAGTTTCCTGCATTTTTTTAATTTCCCTCTTGAACAAAGGTCCAACAATTGGCCACTCTCCAGCCTTCTGGGACCCCCTCCAGTTCTATGGCACCCCTCCAGATCCCAGTGAAGATGCAAAGATCTTTGAAAAGGCCCCAGCAATCTCCTCTCTTGCCTCCCTCAATAACGGGACAAACCCCATCAGGCCCAGAGAATGCCCAACTCAATGCTCCCCCACAGGACAACATTACCACTTGGTCTCAAAATGGCCCAACATAGGACCATTCTCCAAATTATGCTCCTCTCACTGTCCATATCCTTCTCCGTGGTACTTATTTAGTACTTCCCCTAACTCCAAACATAAATTCCCTCCTTTGTCCCTGTCTGGTCCTATCCTCTCCTTGGCCATCCTTTTGTTTTTAGATGAAGTATAAAATACTTTGGGGTTTTCTATAATCCTGTTCGCCAAGGACATATCCCATGGCTCCTTTTTGGCCTTCCCAAAGCTCTGCTTGAGATCTTTCCTTCAATCTTTATATTCCTCCTGTCAGATTGGGCCTTCCTGTGCTTTGCATACACCACCTTTTTCTGGCTAAAAGTGATCCTTGCACACGAGGACATTCGTGGAAGTCTGAGAGTTCAGCAAGTGAGGAAAAGCCAAGAGCAGGGGACCATGGGAACAGATGTAGACGGGACCCTTCAGCCAGTGTGTGGCAATCCCAGCAAGAGGAGAACGCACTTCCGGATTGCGTTTTGGGGAAGGAAGCTGTAGCAGTGTGGATAACTCTGAGATACTGGGGTTATTTTCTTGGGAATAGAGGAGATGTGCAGCAAAAACTGAGGTGTATGAAAGGCCTGGACAGGGCTTTCTGTTTAAATTTAGACATACAGCACACTAACAAAGATCATTTCAGCCCATGAGCCTGTGCCACCCAATTTACACCCAACTGACCTCCAGCCTTGAAAGGTAGGAGGAAACCAGAGCACCCGGAGGAAACTCACGCAGACATGGGGAGAAGGTACAAACACCTTATGGACAGCGTGGGATTCGAACCACAGTCGCTGGTACTGTAAGAGCATTGCGCTAACTGCTACACTAACCGTGCTGTCCACAAGGGAAGAATCTATTTTTCCTGGCAGAGGGCCAAAACTAAGTCTAGTTTTGAGTAATTGGATAAAAATGGTGGGGGGTCTAACACTCACTGCCTCTGTGTAGAAGAGGCAGAAACGGCAATGGATGGGTTCTTGAGGAGCTGAGACCCAGCGATGGAAGATGGAATCATGATGGACCCCTTCTTCTGAATCATCATGAATACAATGGGCTGAATGGCTTCCTGTTTTGTAGGAATTGCTTGTCCAGCAAGAACCCAGTGAACTCACTATCTTGTTATTGGAAAGGACACTGGAGTGCACCCTCCACTCGATGCCACCGTACCTCGGAGCTGAACAGCAGGTTCTGAACATCCTCCAGGCCCTGAGTCGCCTCCAACAGCAGGCTCTTGAGAGCAGATGTGGCTGAAATGTGCTCTGCAAATCGCAGTACTGTAAACATGTACCCATCGGAAACAATGAGGTAGGGTGAGCGGGGATGGGTTGCTAGAGAAAATCGCTGTCTTGTTGGGTCACTTTCACCAGTAGAGGAGCCAGCGGACTGCATCGGATCAGCATCCAAAGGCTGTCTGAAAAATAGAACAATATTAACAAACAAAGGGCCAACTCCAAAGTAATGCTCGCCAAGGACATATCCCATGGCTCCTTTTTGGCCTTCCCAAAGCTCTGCTTGAGATCTTTCCTTCAATCTTCATATTCCTCCTGTCAGATCGATGCTCCAGGAGTAGGGCCACACAGTTAGACACAGAGTATAGCTCCCTCTGCACCCACCTATAACACTGATACCCCAGGGTAGGGCCACGTTTAGACACAGGGACAAGTTCTGTACACACTCCCACATAATTAGCAAAAGTGAGGTTTTAGGAAGAGAGTGAACTGGCAAATCTCTATATGAATGAAATCACCCCACACTCTTCCAAACTCGATCGAATACTTTCTCCTCACACGACTAACCTTGCATCTCAAGAATCCTCTGATTTAGAACCATAGGACATTACAACACAGAAAAATTGCCCCTTCAGACCTTCTAGACTGCTGAACCATTTTTTTTGCCTCATTCCATTAACTTGCACCTAGTCCATGTACCTGTCCAAATTCTTATTAAATGTTAAAATTGAGCCTGCATTCACCATTTCATCTGGCAGCTTATTCCACACCCCCATCACTCGCTGTGTGAAGAAGTTCCCTCTCACATTCCCCCTAAACATTTCCCCTTTCACTCTTAATCCATGTCCTCTGGGTTTGTATCTCACCGACCCTCAGTGGAAAAAGCTGACTTACATTTAGAAATAAGGAAACATAGAAAAAGAGATGAGAATCAGAGCAAGTCTTTCTCTCCGCTGTTCTAACAAAGGATGAGGAAGAAGAACGAGGACAGTCAGCTAGAGGAACTCAGCAAGCTGACCAGCATCTGTCGGAGAAGGAGACCAGATTGATTTTTGACACAGTGAACATTCTCTTCCCCATGGATGCTGATCCACAATTCAGTTCCCCCAGCAGATTCATTGTGGCTCCAGGTTCCAGTGTATGAAGTCTCTCATGTCTCTAGTGAATGGAATAATGGGGCTTGCAAGGCTCCCTACCACTGGGAGCTTTCAGACAGAAAACGTACCATCAGCACCTGATGGTGACAAAGCGACACACCATACCTGTATGATATTAACGGGTGGAGAGGGATGAATTCAGCTGGGCCAAACTCCACACAGCAGCCAGAGGTGGTGATGGTTACCAGCTCCCCCAGTCGAGACAACAGCAGCAAGGCTCCCCGCCTCAGCACGCAAGCCAGAAAGAGCCCATCTTGAGTCCAGCTCACGCCGCCCACCCAGTAGGATCTGCAGAAGGTAAAAGCACACAGACACCAGCAACGATACATGGTACTGGAGTCCTTGTGTTGGATAGCAGGAGGACAAAGCTACATCTCCAAAGGGGTCTGTTCCAGTTGATTTGGGAATGGAAGGGCGGTGTTAATACAACTGGTTTTGGAGTTATGTTGCACGGTGACAGCATAAAGTGAGTTCTACAATGTTCAAGAGCGTAGTGTCGGCAGAGTGAAACACTGTCAGAAGGACACCATGGAAGGAGAACCACAAATGGAAGGACAACAGAGAAGGAGAATACAAGGGGGAAGTACTGAGGGAGCACAGTATCGTGGGAGGGGCAGTACTGAGGGAGCGCAGTATCGTGGGAGGGGCAATACTGAGGGAGTGCTGAACCGTGGGAGGGGCAGTACTGAGGGAGTGCTGAACCATGGGAAGGGCAATACTGAGGGAGTGCTGAACCGAGGGAGGGGCAATACTGAGGGAGTACTGAACCGTGGGAAGGGCAATACTGAGGGAGTGCTGAACCATGGGAAGGGCAATACTGAGGGAGTGCTGAACCATGGGAAGGGCAATACTGAGGGAGTGCTGAACCGTGGGAGGGGCAATACTGAGGGAGTACTGAACCGTGGGAAGGGCAATACTGAGGGAGTACTGAACCGTGGGAAGGGCAATACTGAGGGAGTGCTGAACCGTGGGAAGGGCAATACTGAGGGAGTGCTGAACCATGGGAAGGGCAATACTGAGGGAGTGCTGAACCGTGGGAGGGGCAATACTGAGGGAGTACTGAACCGTGGGAAGGGCAATACTGAGGGAGTACTGAACCGTGGGAAGGGCAATACTGAGGGAGTGCTGAACCGTGGGAGGGGCAGTACTGAGGGAGTACTGAACCGTGGGAAGGGCAATACTGAGGAAGTGCTTAACCATGGGAGGGGCAATACTGAGGGAGTGCTGAACCGTGGGAGGGGCAATACTGAGGGAGTACTGAACCGTGGGAAGGGCAATACTGAGGGAGTGCTGAACCGTGGGAGGGGCAATACTGAGGGAGTGCTTAACCATGGGAGGGCAGTACTGAGGGAGTGCTGAACCGTGGAAGGGGCAATACTGAGGGAGTACTGAACCGTGGGAAGGGCAATACTGAGGGAGTGCTTAACCATGGGAGGGGCAGTACTGAGGGAGCGCTGTACCATGGGAGGGGCAATACTGAGGGAGCGCTGAACCATGGGAGGGGCAATACTGAGGGAGTGCTGAACCGTGGGAGGGGCAGTACTGAGGGAACACTGTTCTGTGGGAGGGGTGGTACTAAGAGAGCATTTTATCATGGGAGGGGCGGTACTGACGGAGCGCTTTATTGTGGGAGGGGTGGTACTGAGGGAGTAGCTGTACTGTTAGTGAAATGATACAATGGACCTGTTTCAGTTCAGTGTTGTTATCTCAAGGTGTCATCCTTTTAAGTAAAACCAGCTTTTCAGTTTATAATCTGTAAATCCCTCTCAGAACCAGAGAAAACTACAGCAGAATAAGGCCCTTCAGCCCCTCCAGTCGGCGCTGAACTATTATTCTGCCCAGTCCCACTGATCTGGACCCAGTCCATATCTCTACATTCATGTACATTTTTCTTAAATGTTCTAATCAAGCCTGTATTCACCAGCTGACAGCTCATTTCATACTCCCACCACTCTCTGCATGAAGCGGTCCCCCCTCATGTCCCCTTTAAGCATTTCACCTTTTACCCTGAACCAATGTCCTCTCGTAGTAGAGAGATGGAAGTTGTAGTAGAGAGATGGAAGTCTTTTAAAGATCAGATTTTGAGAGTGCAAAAGCTTTATGTTCCTATTAGGTTAAAAGGAGGGGCAAAAGGTTTGAGAGAGCCGTGGTTTTCAAGGAATATTGGAAACTTGGTTCGAAGAAAAAGGGAGGCGTACATTAGATATAAGAAGCATGGAGTTAAGGAGATGTTTGAAAGATACATTGAATGTAAGAGGAATCTTAAGAGAGGAATTAGGAAAGCTAAAAGAAGGTACGAGAAAACTATGGCAAGCAGGGTGAAAACTAATCCAAAAGAGTTCTACAAATATGTTAATGGTAAGAGGAAAGCTAGAGACAAAATTGGTCCCTTAGAAAATCAGAGTGGAAAACTGTGTGTGGAACCTAGAGAAATGGGGGAAATATTGAACAGTTTCTTTTCTTCGGTATTCACTAAGGAGAAGGATATTGGGAGATGTGGGATAAAAAAAGCAAATTGGGTAAATATGGGGAATATAGAGATTACAAAAGGTATAGTTTTAAGGCTTTTGAAGAATATAAAGGTGGATAAGTCTCCGGGACCAGACGGGATCTTCCCCAGGACATTGAGAGAAGTGAAGGAGGAAATAGCAGAGGCTCTGGCGGTAATTTTTCAAATGTCATTAGATATGGGGATAGTGCCGGAGGATTGGCGCATTGCGCATGTGGTTCCGTTATTTAAAAAGGGTTCAAGGAGGAAGCCTGGCAACTATCGGCCTGTAAGTTTGACGTCTGTGGTAGGTAAATTAATGGAGAAAATTCTTAGAGATAGTACTTATAAACATCTGGATAGACAGGGTCTGATCAGGAGCACTCAACATGGATTTGTGGGAGGAAGGTCATGTTTGACCAATCTGATTGAATTTTTTGAAGAGGTGACTAGGAATGTGGATGAGGGTAGCGCAGTGGATGTTGTCTATATGGACTTCAGTAAGGCCTTCGATAAGGTACCACATGGAAGGTTAGTTAGGAAGGTGCAGTCTTTAGGTATAAATTTTGAGATAGTCAAATGGATTGAACATTGGCTGAAAGGGAGAGGCCAGAGAGTGGTAGTGGATAATTGTCTGTCAGGTTGGAGGCCGGTGACCAGTGGTGTGCCTCAAGGATCTGTATTGGGCCCATTGTTGTTCGTTATATACATTAATGATCTAGATGATGGAGTGGTGAATTGGATTAGTAAATATGCAGACGATACTAAGATAGGTGGAATAGTGGATAATGAAGAAGGTTTTCAAGGATTGCAGAGGGATTTGGGCTGCTTAGAAAAGTGGGCTGAAAAATGGCAGATGGAATTTAATGCTGATAAGTGTGAGGTGCTTCATTTTGGTAAGAAGAATCAGAATAGGACATATGTGGTAAATGGGAGAGTATTGAGGAATACAGAAGAGCAGAAAGATTTAGGAGTAACGGTACATCGTTCCCTGAAGGTAGAAACTCACGTGAATAGGGTGGTGAAGAAGGCTTTTAGTATGCTGGCCTTTATCAATCATTGCATGGAATATAGGAGTTGGGAGGTGATGTTGAGATTGTATAAGACGTTGGTGCGGCCTAATTTGGAGTTCTGTGTGCAGTTCTGGTCGCCTAATTATAGGAAGGATATAAACAGAGTGGAGAGAGTGCAGAGAAGGTTTACCAGAATGTTGCCTGGGTTTAAGCATCTGGAGTATGGGGAGAGATTGGACAGATTGGGTCTTTATTCTTTGGAGCGTAGAAGGTTGAGAGGGGATTTGATAGAAATATTTAAGATTATGAAAGGGATAGACAAAATGGATGTGGATAGACTATTTCCGTTAAGAGGAGGAAAGTTTAAAACAAGAGGACATGAGTTAAGAATTAAGGGGCAGAGGTTTAGAGGTAACATGAGGGGGAACTTCTTTACTCAGAGAGTGGTAGCTGTGTGGAATGATCTTCCGGGAGAAATAGTGGCGGCAGAGTCAATTGTATTATTTAAGAAAAGGTTGGACAGGTATATGGATGAGAAGAAGATGGAGGGTTATGGGCATTGTGCAGGGAGGTGGGACTAGAAAGGGGTGTTTGGTTCGGTGCGGACTAGAAGGGCCTAATGGCCTGTTTCCGTGCTGTAATTTTTATGTTATGTTATGTTATGTTCTTGTTTCACTGAACCCCTGTGGAAAAAGCCTACATGCATTTAATCTTTCTATCCCCCACAATCTTAAATTTCTCTGTCAAATCTCCCATCATTCTCCAGCACTCCAGGGAATAAAGTCCTACTTGTTTAGCCTTTCCCTGTAACTCAGCCATATCCTAGTAAATCTCCTTTGCACTCGTTCAATCTTATTAATATCTTTCCTGTAGTTAGGTGAACAAAACTGCACACAATCCTCCAAATTGGCATTGGTGAAGCCAAATTTGGAATACTGTGTGCAGTTCTGGTCACCGATTTATAGGAAGGATATCAACAAGGTAGAGAGGGTGCAGAGAAGGTTTTCAAAAATGTTACCTGGGCTTCAGAATCTAGATTACAAAGAAAGATTGAGCAGATTAGGTCTTTATTCTATGGAGTGTAGAAGGTTGAGAGGCGATTTGATAGAGGTCTTTAAGATTATGGGAGGGATTGATAGAGTTGATGTGGAACTCATTGAGGGTAGGAGAGATTGAAACAAGAGGTCATGAGAGTTAAGGGGGGAAAAGTTTAGAAGTAACATGAGGGGGAACTTCTTCACTCAGAGAGAGGTGGCTGCGTGGAATGAGCTTCTGGGAGAAGTAGTGGCAGCAGGGTCCATTTTGTCATTTAAGGAAAAATTGGACAGGTGTATGGATGGGAGGGGAATGGAGGGTTATGGGCAGGGTGCAGGTAGGTGGGACTAGAGGAGAGGACTTGGCCCAGTGTGGACTAGAAGGGCCAAGATGGCCTGTTTCTGTGCTGTAATTGTTATATGGCTATATAGTTATAAATATGACCTCACCAATGTCTTAAATAACTTCAACATAACATCCCAGCTCCTGTACTCAGTACTTTGATTTATGAAGACTAATATGCCAAAAGCTCTCCTTACAACCCTGTCCACATGTGATGCCACTTTCAGGGAATGATGTCTCTATAATTCCCAGATCCCTCTGTTCTACCCCACTCCTCAGTGCCCGACCATTCACCTGCAAGTCGTACGTATCTATAATTCCCAGATCCCTCTGTTCTACCCCACTCCTCAGTGCCCAACCATTCACCTGCAAGTCGTACTCTGGTTTGTCCTTCCAAAATGCAACACCTCATACCCGTCTGCCTTAAATTCCATCTGCCATATTGCAGCCCATATTTCCAGCTGATCCAGATCATAACATAAGAAATAGGAGCAGGAGTCGGCCATCTGGCCCATCGAACCTGCTCCGCCATTCTATAAGATCATGGCTGATCTGATCATCAGCTCAACTCCATATCCTTTCATTCCTTTTTTTATGTAAAAATCTATCTAACTGAACCTTAAATATGTTTAATGAAGTCGCCTCAACTGCTTCCCTGGGTAGAGAATTCCACAGATACACAACTCTCTGGGGAAAAAAGTTTTTTCTCATCTCTGTCTTAAATGTACTCCCCTGAATCTTGAGGCTGTGTCCCCTAGTTCTAGTCTCACCAACCAGTGAAAACCATTTTCCTGCCTCTATCTTATCTATTCCTTTCATAATTTTATAAGATCTCCTCTTTCTTCTGAATTCGAGTGAGTATAATCCCAGGCGATTTAGTCTCTCCTCATAGGTCAACCCCCTCATGTCTGGGATCGACCTGATGACCCTCCACTGGACTGCCTCCAAGGCCAGTCTATCCTTCCTCAAGTCTGGAGACCAGAATTGCACACAGTACTCCAGGGCGGCCTCACCAGGACCTTGTACAGTTGCAGCATGACCTCCCTGCTCTTGAATCCAATTCCTCTTGGGATGAAGGCCAACATTCCAATTGCCTTATTAATAACTTGTTGTACCTGCAACCCAACTTTTTGCAATTCATGCACAAGCCTTCCCAAGTCCTTCTGCATGACAGCAGCCTGCAGTTTTTCACTATTTAACTAATAATCTGCTCTTCTATATTTTTTCTACCAAAGTGGATGACCTCATATTTACTAACGTTGTCCTCCATCTGCCAGACCTTTGCCCATTCACCTAACTTAACTATATCCTTCTGCAGCCTCTCCACATCCTCTGTACAATTTGCTTTTCCACAATTTAGTATCATCCATAAACTTGGCTACATGACCCTCTGTCCCCTCTTCCACATCATCAATGTAAATGATGAACAGCTGCGGGCCCAGCATCGACCCCTCTGGCCCCCCCTCTTACCACGGTCTGTTAATAATAAAAACACCCATTTATCCTGACTCTCAGCCTTCTGTCAGTTAACCAATCCTCAATCCATGCCAATAAACTTCACCCAACTCCATTCATCTGTATCTTATTGATAAGTCTCTTGTGTGGCACCTTATAAACACCTTCTGGAAATCCAAATATACATCAACCTGTTCCCCTCTATCTACCCCACCCATTATATCCTCAAAGAACTCCAGCAAGTTTGTTAGACAAGACCTACCCTTTCTGAATCCATGTGCATCTGCCTGATGGAACCCTTTTGTTCTAAATGTTTTGCTATTTCATCCTTAATGGCAGCTTCAAGAATTTTCCCAAATACAGACATTAAGCTAACTGGCCAATAATTACCCGTCTTCTGCCTACATCACTTTTTAAAAAGGGGAGCGGCATTTGCTGTCTTCCAATCTGCCGGGACCTGCCCAGTATCTAGAGAATTCTGGTAAATGACTACGAGCACATTGACTAGAACTCCCACCATTTCCCTCAGTTCCCTTGGATGGATCCCATCAGGACCAGGGGATTTGTCTGCTTTCAGACCCATTAGTTTGCTCATCACTACCTCTTTTGTAACAATTATTTTATCGAAGTCCTCACCTCCCTTCTCATCCCTATCACCACCCTTTGGCATGTTGGACATGTCTTCCACCATGAAGACTGACAGAAAATATTTCCTCATTGTTCAATATCAATCCCCCTCTCTCATCTTCTAAGGGACCTATGTTGACTCTAGTCACCCTCTTTCTTTATAAAATTTATATTTTGTGTTAATTTACCCTCATGATCCTTCTTCCCTTTCCTTATTTCCCATTTAATTGTCCTTCGTTGCCTTTTAAAGTTTTCCCAATCCTTCAGTTTCCCACGACTCTTGGCTACTTTGTACTCATGAGCTTTTAATTTTATACTTTCCTTCATTTCCTTAGTTAACCAAGGCTGACTCTTCCCTCTCTGACTGTCCTTATTTTTAACGAGAATATATTTTTGTTGAACACTGTGAAAAATCTCTTTGAAAGTCTTCCACTGTTCCTCAACTGTTCTGCCAACCAGCCGGTGCTCCCAATCCATGCTGACCAATTCCTTCCTCATCCTGTTATAGTCTCCCCGTCCAAGCACAGTACTCTAGTTTTAGATCTAACTATTGCACCCTCCATCTGGATGAGAAATTCAATCGTACTATATGATCGGTTTTTCAAAGAGGGTCCCTAACTACTAGATCGTTTATTTTACCTATCTCGTTGCACGATACTAGATCTTATTCTCCCTTGTTGGTTCCTTAACATGCTACTCAAGAAGGCTATCACGGACACATTCTATGAAGTCATCCTCCAGACTCCCTCGAGCAACTTGATTTTCCCAATCTACATGGAAGTTAAAGTCCCTCACGAAAACTGCCATTCCGTTCTACATGCCTCAGCTCCCTCTCGGTCAATGGCCTGTGCTACTGTGCTATTGTTATTTGATGGGCGATAGGCAACTCCCACCAGTGATTTTTTTTCCCTTTACTATTCTTAATCCCTACCCAGATGATCTCAACATTCTGCTCCTTAGATCTTCTATCGTCTCTCACGATTGCCCTGATCTCATCCTTGATTAAGAGCGCCACCAACCACCTTTACCTTCCCGTCTATCTTTTTGTACTACCTGATACCCTTGAATATTTAATTCCCAATCATGCCCACCTCGCTACCATGTTTCTGTGAGGCCACTAAATCATATGCCTGGGGTCTGATGTGCTCCTCAAGTTCACTAACTTTGTTTCTAATGCTACGGACATTCAGATAAAGAGTCCTGCCCAATCTCATTGTCCTTTTAGAATCTCGTGACCTCAGCATCCTTTGCTTTTGACTTTTCTGCCCTCGATTTTTCTTTTTCTCTTTCCTAACTCTAGCTTTGGTCTCTGTACCACCTTCTTCATTCTTTCTTTGGAGGTTCCCATCCCCCTGCCCATTAGTTTAAACCTTCCCCAACAGCACTCGCAAACCATCTCCCCAGGACATTGATCCCAGCCCTGCCCAGATGTAGACCCTCCGGTTTGTACTGGTCCCATCTGGCCCAGAACTGGTTCCAATGTCTCAAGAAACTGAATCCCTCCCTCTGCTCAAGCCACATATTCATTCCAACTATCCTGCTATTTCTACCCTGACTAGCTCATGGCACCGGTAATAATCCTGAAATTATTACTTTTGAGGTCCTACTCCTTAATTTATCTCCGAGCTCCCTAAAGTCAGCTTGCAGGGCCTCATCCTGCTTTCTTCCTATATTGTTCGTACCAATATGGACGACAGCTGGCTGTTCACCCTCTCCTTTCAGAATATCTTGCAGCCGCTCCAAGACATCCCTGACCCTTGCACCCAGGAGGCAACACACCATCTTGGAGTCCCTTTTGCGACCTATCTGTTCCCCTTACTATAGATTCCCCTATAACTATAGCCCCTTTCACACTTGTATCCCACTAAATTGGCCGCTCAGTGTCCCTATATAGGTATGGGGATTTGGCTTTTCATACTTGACCACTCCTAAATGGGACACTGAACATTTTCACACTTGGAAGGAGCCATCCCCAGGGTTAGGACTGTTCTACCATCTACCGGTGACGTCATGACGCTTCGAGTGATGGTGGACCTGCCCTAAATGCTGATCAATATATTATGATCTTGTATTTGAACAAAATTAATCAGGCCTAATTATGACATAATTAAGCTTTACGTTCAGCACAGTATGAGCCCTTCAGCCCCTGATGTTGCTGTGCCAACCTATATAAACCTTTATGAGGGACCGTGGGAAAGTGCCAGCAATAAATAGCAATAGCGGATCATTTTTAAACAACATGGGAAAGTTTGTAGCACTATAGCACACATCTCATATTGCATGGGAAACTTGGTACCACCATCGCGTACAATTTATAAATACTGTGGGAAAACGCAATGGCGGACCTTCCCTCCCAGAATTCCATGCGGCAGAGAAAGGGCTGTGTGCCCGGCTGCATGTACAGAGCATTCATAGAGGGTTTTCTCTGCAACATGGCATTCTAGGAAGTCAAGTTCGCCATCACTTTTTCCCCACGGTCTTATAAATTGTGTGCTATAGAGCTACCAACTTTCCCATGCTGTTTAAAAATTGTCCGTTTTTGCTATTTATTTCCTCTCTCTCCCTCTGTGACTTTCTCATGGCAAAGTTTATGCCTTCATTTTAATCTTTTCTTCCTTCACCTTCCTGCACTCACGCAAAAACTTGCGTCATTTCAATCCCACAATGCAATTACCTGTTTCACAATGCCGGTGTCTGCAGATGCTGGGGATTATACTAGGGGTCTGTGATAGTACGGATTCTATCATCAATGTGAGGATGTATATATTGTGGTATAGGATGGTTGTGATTGGCTGAGAGCATAGCCACGTCTACTGCAGGTCTTAAAGGGTTGCTCCTAGCCAGACCCAGATCATTCTGGACTGGTCGACCTATATGTGATACGCTCCAGTCTTCCAGTTAATAAAAGCCTTGGTTTGGATCAACAAGCCTTTGATTCTTTCGACGTGCACAATTTTATTAACTAGAAAGTTTTCAAGGGATGGAGCATATGCGGCGACCCGAACGCCTCAACATCGACCCGCAGTCGGCTATTACTCCGAATGACTTTAAGCACTGGGTGAGATGTTTCGAAACTTACCTACAACTCTCTGACCCTGCCGTGGTGGAGGACAGCCATCAACTACTAGTATTAATGTCTATGGTGTCCCCGAGAGTCTATGAGAGCATCCAGGATGAAACCACTTACGCCGCAGCCATGAAGGTGCTGAAAGGACTCTGCGAGTGACCGGTAAACAGGGTCTATACCCGGTACAAATTAGCGACCAGGAGCCAACTGCCCGGTGAGTCCTGTAGAGCTTATAGCCAAGCACTAAGGGCACTGGACAGAGCCTGTGCCTGCTCAGACAGAACTGCTGCTGAGAACACCGACGATCTCATTCAGGATGCTTATGTTGCCGGGGTCCGATCGAATGAGGTGAGGCAGCGCCTGCTAGAGCACGGGGGAGAAAATCTAGAGGACGTGATCCGGATCACAGAGACAATGGAGGATGCAGTCTTAAGTATGGATGTTTACTCTCAGGGCTGGACGCCACGCTATGAAGTGAGTAGGATGCTCTCCCTCAACCCTATTACTCCACGGCCCACCGACGGCCTGTCGGCCGCCATTACACTGCCTGATACGACCTCGAAGTGCTACTTCTGTGGGAGAGACAAGCACAGCAGGTCCCAGTGTACAGCAAGGAAAGCCAGGTGCCAGAAGTGCCTTAAAAATGACCACTTTGCTGTAGTCTGTCGCTCCAAAATGACCATCGTCAAACACAGTGCCTTGTGTGAGGCCCAACCGTCACCCTTCCATTCAAACATCTCTTCTTCAGAGCTCTCGGCCAATGAGAGCGAGGGCTCCACCGCGCAACAGCGCCTAACGTCACGGGGCAGATGCCGAGCACGGAAGGTACACCCCACCCTCGCCATGGTGATGTTGGCCTGCTTGGACCTCCCACACGGAGCAACGACCGCCCAGGCCCCAGCCCCGACTTAACCGATACTGCCAACCAAGTACCCGCCACCACTGCCGACCAGGGACCCGCCGCCACCACCACTGCTGACCAGGGACCCGCGGCCGCCACCACCAACACTGCCGACCTGGTATCTGCCGCCGCTACCAATCCGGTACCCACCGCCACTACCACCAACGGCTGCCCGACTGACCACCCCATCAACGCCGACTGCAAGCAACGAACCCCAGCACTTACTGTTGGCTGGCCAACACCCCCAGCAGGCTGCAGGCAGCAGCCCCAGCTCCTCGATGCTGACAGCTCCAGCCCGACTCCTTCTGTGTCGTCACCACGCACACATAGTGCACTTCAGGCCCGACGCTGCGTGATGTCATCACGCAAGACTCCACTGTTCCCAGCACAGGTCTCTGCATCAGTGACCCTGGACCAGGACTGCCCCCATCCCCTTACAAAAGCAATGGAACTGATTATTTGACTCTGGGTCAACCAAGAGTTTTATCCGTCCAGACCTGGCCCACCGTTGCGGACTGGTTATTCTCCCCACTGACCAGAGGATTTCATTGGTGACCAGGTCGCACTCGACTGGGGTAAAGGGGTACTGCGTGGTGACCCTGAAAGTCCAGGCTATAACATTTACCGATTTTAAACTGTTAGTCCTCCCCCAACTGTGCGCTCCCGTATTGCTGGGACTGGATTTTCAGTGCCAGTTCCGAACTGTTTTCCTGCACTATGGGGGGCCCCACACCCCACTCTCTGTCTGTAACCACTCCACCCCGGAGGCCTCCTACCAGCGACAGCTCACACCACCAGCCCCCGCACCCCGGCGCCCCACGTGTAGCCTCTACACCCTCCGGATCGCTCCTCCAGCACTGTTCGCAAACCTCACCCCTGGCTGGAAACCAGTGGCCACCAAAAGCTGGCAGTATAGTTACGAAGACAGGAAGTTCATCACAAGCGAGGTGCGCAGACTGCTGGACGAGGGCATTATCGAACCCAGCTCCAGTCCCTGGAGGGCCCAGGTGGGGGTGGTTAAAAACGGGGAGAAACCACAGATGGTGGTTGACTACAGCCAGACAGTCACTTCACGCTTCTGGATGCGTACCCCTTCCACAGATCACAGATGTGGTGAATCAGATCGCCCAATACCGTGTGTTCTCCACCACTGACTTACATTCGGCCTATCACCAGCTCCCGATCTGCTGAGAAGACCGACTTTTCACGGCCTTCAAAGAGAACGGGCGACCCCTTTGGGGTCACGAATGGTGTCGTGGTCTTCCAGCGGGAAATGGACCGTACAGTGGACCAGAACGGGCTAACAGCTACTTTCCCATATCCGGACAATGTCACCATCTGCGGCCATGACACACAGGACCATGATGCCAACCTCGAGAAATTTTTTCAGACTGCGATTCAGCTGAACTTAACCTACAATTTCAACAAGTGTGTCTTCCGGACCACTCGGCTTGCAATTCTAGGTTGTGTGGTGGAGAACGGGTGGTAATGCCAGACCTTGACCGCATGCGTCCCTTCATGGACTTGCCACCTCCCCCACACCCAAAAGGCACTCAGACACTGCCTGGGTTTCTTTTTGTACTATGCCCAATGGGTTCCACACTATGCCGACAAGGTACGGCCACTTATCAAGGGTATTAAAGGTTACGGAGAGAAGGCGGGGACGGGGTACTGAACTTTAAGATCAGCCATGATCTCGTTGAATGGCGGAGCAGGCTCGAAGGGTCGAATGACCTACTCCTGCTCCTATCTTCTCTGTTTCTATGTTATCAAGAACACCTCCTTCCCCCTATCAACTGAAGCCAGAGCGGCCTTTGACCGCATCAAATCGGACATCGCCACTACAACACTGCACACCATCGACGAGTCCATTCCGTTCCAAGTCGAGAGCGATGCGTCTGACTTTGCACTGGCGGCCACTTTGAACCAGGCCGGCCGGCCAGTAGCCTTCTTCTCCAGGACCCTCCAGAGCCCTGAGAGCCGACACTCCTCTGTCAAGAAGGAGGCCCAGGCCATAGTCGAAGCAATACGTCGTTGGAGATACTACCTCACTGGCAGGCGCTTTATGCTGCTGACCGACCAATGGGCAGTCTCCTTCATATTTAGCAGCACCCAGCGAGGTAAGATCAAGAACGACAAGATCGCTAGGTGGAGAATCGAACTCTCCACCTTCAATTATGACATACTGTATCGGCCTGGTAAACTCATCAACCCATCAGATGTGCTCTCCAGGGGGACTTGTGCCAACATACAACTGGACAGGCTGCAGAGACTTCACGAGGAGCTCTGTCATCCACCAGGGGTCACTAGGTTTGCACACTTTGTTAAGGCTCGCAACCTGCCCTACACGGTCAAGGAGATTCGCTCCATGACCCAAGCCTGCCCAGTGTGCGCTGAGTGCAAGCTCCACTTCATCCACCCAGAGAACACCCAGTTTATCAAAGCCACCCGACCCTTTGAACGTCTAAGCGTGGACTTCAAGTGGCCCCTACCGTCAACCAACCGTAACACCTACATTCTTACGGTGATCGACGAGTATTCTAGCTTCCTGTTCGCTGTGCCCTGCTCAGACATGACCGCCTCCTCAGTCATAGAAGCCCTGCACAGCATCTTTGCCATCTTCGGGTACCCCAGTTACATCCACAGTGATTGGGGGTCCTCGTTCATGAGCACTGAGCTGTGGCAGTACCCCCTGGAGCATGATATTGCTTCGAGCAGGACCACCAGCTATAACCCACGCGGTAATGGGTAGGTCGAAAGAGAGAATGTCACTGTCTGGAAAACAGTTACGCTTTCCCTCCGGTCCAAAGGCCTCCCCACCGCTTGCTGGCAGGACGTGCTCACTAGCGCCCTACACTCCATCCGCTCCCTCCTCTGCACTGTGACCAATGCCACCCCCATGAAAGGATGTTCTCTTTCCTGAGGAATTCTGAATTGGGAATAACCACGCCAGTGTGGCTCACGGTTCCCGGACCTTTCCTCCTGCGACGCCATGTCTGGTACTCAAAGAGCGACCCTTTGGTTTACCGAGTGATGCTGCTCCATGCGAACCCACATTATGCATACATTGAGTACCCGGACGAGCGGAAGGACACAGTCTCGGTAAGGGACCTAGTCCAAGCCGGATCAGACCCAGCATTGCTCCCGATGCAACCTCCTCCAACTCCTTCTCCCCTAAGTCATGTGCTCGAACAGAGGGATCAGCACCACCCCACCAACTCAGGCCAGTCTGTCGACAGTGTCGTTGGGGAATTGAGCGAGGCGGTGGCCGCACCCAACGAGCCTGCCAGTGACACGACTCCAGCAACCCCAATCCCAGCACCACGGCGGTCATGCCGGACAATCAGGCCCCCTGACTATTACAGCCCCTAACTTCCCACCAGTTCCCCCCCCAGCTTTTTTTTTTTACAGCCCTCCATTCATCTCCGAGGTCAGTTCTCAAAGAAGGAGTGAATGTGATAGTACAAATTCTATTACCAATGTGAGGATGTATATATTGTGGTATGGGATGGTGGTGATTGGCTGAGAGCGTAGCCATGCCTACTGGCAGGTCTTAAAGGATTGCTCCTAGCCAGACCCAGATCATTCTGGACTGGTCGACCTACATGTGATACGCTCCAGTCTTCTAGTTAATAAAAGCCTTGGTTTGGATCAACAAGCCTTTGATTCTTTCGACGTGCTCTACAGGGTCGAGGCTGTCAACCCCCAGCGTGAGATGATGCTGGCATTGAGCTGATTTTGTTTTCACACTAGGCACTTTAAAGGCCGCTTGGCCGTTAATTCCTGGGATCACTTGCAAGTGTGAAAGGGGCTTATTGCTCTATCACTCTTTTATCCTCCCCCTTGCACAGCAGGGCCACTCACCGGCTACTGCTGCCTTCTCCTGATGGGCCATCTCCCCCAACAACAATTTGTTTTGGAGGGTGATGACCACAGGAGACTCCTGCACTATGTTCCTGCTACTGTTGTTGCTATTGGTCACCCAGTCCCTATCTTTCTCTACTCTCTTAAGATCCCATTGGAAAAGCCTCATCCTCTTGCAAGAAATGCCAATTGAGTATTTGTCTTGCTGCATTTCGTCCCTGGAATAAAGTGTAATTCTACTCCTCACATCAAAAGCCACAATTCTCGTGTAGATGGGCTAGGAAAAACAGATATGGTGGGCTGAAGGGGCTGTTTTTGAGAAGTAACACTCTCAGACATTACATGCACTTCATCTGCAACAGTCCACATCCTCACCCAGATTAGCAGCTCATCTTGATCTACCGTTGGGCTGCTGGAAGCACTCAGTAAGGCATGCAACATTCTGGGTTCAAGTGGTCAGTCAACATTTCGAGGCAGGACCCTTACGACGAGCTCATCTGTGGGTAAGGGTGATGCAGGACTAGGACCAGAGAGAACTCTGCCCCGTGAGTAGATGACAACCAGACTACTAGCTCGGGCACCATTCACCCCTCCCTTGGCCTCATGCCTCCTTTCTATATCCAAACCCTTCCATCGCTTACCTGATGAACCTGACAGGCACAGGGCACTCCCGGCTGCCACACCCTTGCAGGCTGCTTGACACTGTCACCGGATTCCGAGGGTTTACAAACAGCACCTGAGTGGCCTGTCACCGAAAGAAGGCAAGCAGCCAATGAGCAGCACCAACAATGTGCACACATCACACATACCGACACTCAAACACATTCGACACAGCCTATACACAAGCACACAAGCACATTCACATAAACGGAACTCACGCATGCATGAACATGCACACAAACACCCAAAACACACCCACAGGCATACACTCACATGCACTAACATACATACATGCATGCACACCCACACAACATTAAAACATACACACAAAACACATACACAACACGCCAACACATGCTCGTGCGCACATACGCACAAGCCACCAACACCCAAACACACAGATGGATGCACACACAATACACACAGACCCACAGGCTCGCACACACACGACTATATAATGAGTGGATGTGTGGGTCCATTAGTTTATGGATAGGTGAGCGCTTGGGGCAGTGAGGGTGTGGGTGAAGGTGTGGGGCAGTGCACTGACCTTACCACAATGGACTGAAATGGAGACTCTGGTTCGAAAGGGGATCACAAAGAAATCTATTTCAAAAAATACATTTCTACTTCAGGTGGAAGCCCCTAAACAAGGGCTAGATAAGTCAAGAGAGAGATGGAAATCCGATTTGGAGAAATTGATCCATTTGGTTGGTCTGACCTGTGTCGGGACAGCATGAGCATTACAATGTAAGGTATAGACTGGTGAAATTTTTTTTGCATCAGCTGTAACATAACATAACATAACAATTTACAGCACGGAAACAGGCCATTAGGCCCTTCTAGTCCGCACCGAACCAAACACTCCTCTCTAGTCCCACCTCCCTGTACAATGCCCATAACCCTCCATCTTCTTCTCATCCATATACCTGTCCAACCTTTTCTTAAATAATACAATTGACTCCGCCGCCACTATTTCTCCCGGAAGCTCATTCCACACGGCCACCACTCTCTGAGTAAAGAAGTTCCCCCTCATGTTACCTCTAAACCTTTGCCCCTTAATTCTTAACTCATGTCCTCTTGTTTTAATCTTTCCTCCTCTTAACGGAAATAGTCTATCCACATCCACTCTGTCTATCCCTTTCATAATCTTAAATACTTCTATCAAATCCCCTCTCAACCTTCTACGCTCCAAAGAATAAAGACCTAATCTGTCCAATCTCTCCCTATACTCTAGATGCTTAAACCCAGGTAACATTCTGGTAAACCTTCTCTGCACTCTCTCCACTCTGTTTATATCCTTCCTATAATTAGGCGACCAGAACTGCACACAGAACTCCAAATTAGGCCGCACCAACATCTTATACAGTCTCAACATCACCTCCCAACTCCTATATTCCATGCAATGATTGATAAAGGCCAGCATACTGTAAGGTAAAACATCATGAGATGGGAATGTGTAGGGAGTTACCCTGTACAGGGCAGTAACAAGAAGGGGAGGTGTCCTTGTACTCCTGTTAGGTAAAACATCATGAGATGGGACCGGAGAAGGAGTCACCCAGTACTAAGGAGTAACAGAATGCATCCTTGTACTTACAAGATAAGAGAGACATTGATGGATTGAGAGGCAGGAAGCTAGCAGGGAAAGGATAGCAACAGTTTTAGTCATTGGACAAGTAATGATATGATGATGTTCTAAGCATGTATCCAAGGGTATAAAAAATCACCATTTTGCTGATAACGGCAGAATGCATTCTCCGACTAACTTTGTTAGTCGCAAGTGTTACAATCCGGTAATAAAGAACAAAGAACCCTGATTTCGACTCAGCCTGGTGTTTGTCTCACTCATTCATGAACAAAGCAGACCTAACAATACTAAAAGCCTTCTTCACCACCCTATTCACGTGAGTTTCTACCTTCAGGGAACGATGTACCGTCACTCCTAAATCTTTCTGCTCTTCTGTATTCATCAATGCTCTCCCATTTACCACGTATGTCCCGTTCTGATTCTTCTTACCAAAATGAAGCACCTCACACTTATCAGCATTAAATTCCATCTGCCATTTTTAAGCCCACTTTTCTAAGCAGCCCAAATCCCTCTGCAATCCTTGAAAACCTTCTTCATTATCCACTATTCCACCTATCTTAGTATCGTCTGCATATTTACTAATCCAATTTAACATCCCATCATCTAGATCATTAATGTATATAACGAACAACAATGGGCCCAATACAGATCCTTGAGGCACACCACTGGTCACCGGCCTCCAACCTGACAGACAATTATCCACTACCACTCTCTGGCCTCTCCCTTTCAGCCAATGTTCAATCCATTTGACTATCTCAAAATTTATACCTAAAGACTGCACCTTCTTAACTAACCTTCCATGTGGTACCTTATCGAAGGCCTTACTGAAGTCCATATAGACAACATCCACTGCCCTACCCTCATCCACATTCCTAGTCACCTCTTCAAAAAATTCAATCAGATTGGTCAAACATGACCTTCCTCCCACAAATCCATGTTGAGTGCTCCTGATCAGACCCTGTCTATCCAGATGTTTATAAGTACTATGTCTAAGATTTTTCTCCATTAATTTACCTACCACAGACGTCAAACTTACAGGCCAATAGTTGCCAGGCTTCCTCCTTGAACCCTTTTTAAATAACGGAACCACATGCGCAATGCGCCAATCCTCCGGCATTATCCCCATATCTAATGACATTTGGAAAATTACCGCCAGAGCCTCTGCTATTTCCTCCTTCACTTCTCTCAATTCCTGGGGAAGATCCCGTCTGGTCCTGGAGACTTATCCACCTTTATATTCTTCAAAAGCCCTAAAACTACATCTTTTGTAATCTCTATATTCCCCATATTTACCCAATTTGCTTTTTTTATCTCACATCTCCCAATATCCTTCTCCTTAGTGAATACCGAAGAAAAGAAGCTGTTCAATATCTCCCCCATTTCTCTCGGCTCCACACAGTTTTCCGCTCTGATTCTCTAAGGGACCAATTTTGTCTCTAGCTTTCCTTTTACCATTAACATATTTGTAGAACTCTTTTGGATTAGTTTTCACCCTGCTTCCCATAGTTTCCTTGTACCTTCTTTTATCTTTCCTAATTCCTCTCTTAAGATTCCTCTTACATTCAATGTATGTTTCAAACATCCCCTTAACTCCATGCTTCTTATATCTAATGTATGCCTCCCTTTTTCTTCGAACCAAGTTTCCAATATTCCTTGAAAACCACGGCTCTCTCAAACCTTTTGCCCCTCCTTTTAACCTAACAGGAACATAAAGCTTTTACACTCTCAAAATCTGATCTTTAAAAGACTTCCATCTCTCTACCACATCCTGCCCATAAAACAAATTGTCCCAATCCACACCCTGCAAGTCCTTTCGCATCTCCTCAAATCTAGCTTTTCCCCAATCAAAAACCTCAACCCTTGGCCCTGACTTCTCTCTTTCCATAATGACATTGAAGCTGATGGCATTATGATCACTGGACCCGAAGTGCTTGCCAACACTAATCTCCGTCACTTGACCCATCCCATTTGCCAACAGTAGATCTAACACTGCTCCTTCTCTGGTTGGCACCTCTACATATTGTTGTAAAAAACTATCTTGCACACATTTCACAAACTCTAACCCATCCAGTCCGTTCACAGAATGTGTTTCCCAATCTATATGTGGAAAATTAAAATCTCCCATAATTACCTTCCTCCAAAAAAATTAAATAAATTGAAATCTGAATTATCCAATTTATGTTTTCGATGCGGTCAAGATAGAGTGACCCTTTTGCATTCGACCTGGTCATGCCCTAAGGTGAGATCCTTCTGGGAAGATTTGGGGAAATCTCCTGGAACAAATTACCGAAATTCAATACCCTCAGGTGCCAGAATTGTTTTTACTGGGGAAATTAGCAGAGATAAGACCTAAAAGCAAGGCTGTTGAATTAGCAATTGAAGTTTGTTAAACTCGCTTTAGCAGTGGGCAGGAAATGCATAGCCATTACTTGGAAATCTAATTCTGAACTGAGTCTGACCTGCTGGAAGTCAGAAATGCACAGTTGTGTTCCTGTGGAGATTACTTACAACCTCAGAAATTGTTGCAATGTAGCTGTGCCCTACTCGAAAGAAGACACACACACATAGTGTAGTCAGGTTAAGCTCTGAGTTTTATTAGGACTCAGGCCCCACTGTGATCACGTGTTGCTTCTTCCTTCTTTGTACATCAACATGCTACTCGGTTCTGGTATTTTATTATCTATATCTGCGATGTTTCTTTCATTTTGTTTGTTTTCTTGATTGAAAATTTTAAAATTAAAAAGGTGTGGGCCAGTGAGGGTGAGGGCCAGTGGGGGTGTGTGGCAGTGAGGGCTAGTGAGGGTGTGGGGGAGTGAGGGTGTGGGGGAGTGAGGGTGTGGGGGAGTGAGGGTGTGGGGGAGTGAGGGTGTGGGGGAGTGAGGGTGTGGGGGAGTGAGGGTGTGGGGGAGTGAGGGTGTGGGGGAGTGAGGGTGTGGGGGAGTGAGGGTGTGGGGGAGTGAGGGTGTGGGGGAGTGAGGGTGTGGGGGAGTGAGGGTGTGGGGGAGTGAGGGTGTGGGGGAGAGAGGGTGTGGGGGAGTGAGGGTGTGGGGGAGTGAAGGTGTGGGGGAGTGAGGGTGTGGGGGAGTGAGGGTGTGGGGCAGTGAGGGTGTGGGGGAGTGAGGGTGTGGGGGAGTGAGGGTGTGGGGCAGTGACGTTGTGGATCAATGATGATGTTGGTGAGGGTGAGGGTCAGTAAGGGTGTGGGACAATGAGGATGTGAGACATCGAGGGTATGGGTGTGGGTCAGGACCCGAGGGTGCCACCCATTTGGTCTGGGAGACTTATCCACCTGAGACCAATCAGCTTTCTGAGCACATTTTCCCTTGAAATAGTAACTGCACTCATTTCCCTTCCCTTACTCTTCGACATCCAGCCCACGGCTAGTGTCCTCCACAGTGAAGACTGATGCCAAATACTCATTTAGTTCCTCTGCTGTCTCCTTCTCTCTCATTATTATTTCTCCAGCGTCATTTTATAGTGGTCCGATATCTACTCTCACCTCCCTTTTATCCTACTTTCGCCTACTTTCACACTTCATCTTTTCCCTCCTTAAGAGTTTTTTTTATTTCCCTTCTGTAAGTTTTTAAAATCTCCCCAGTCCTCCCTCTTCCCACAAATTTTTGCTTCCTTGTCTGCCCTCTCTTTTGCTATTACATTGCTTTTGACTTCCCTCATCAGCCGCAGTTGTGACATTTTCCCATTCAACTATTTCCTCTTTTTTGTGATGTAAATTGTGGATCAATTAGCTTAAGGTCAATGAGTTGGTGGATCAGTGAATGAGTTTGTGGGTCAGTGAGTTTCGGGATCAGACCTTTGATCAGTGAATGAGTTTGTGGGACAGTGAGTTTAGGAATGAGTTTGTGGGTGAGCCTGTGGGTCAGACAGGGATTAGCCCAGTTCTCATCCGAGATGGCCCAAGAGAGGCTGAGGCGCCAAGATAGCAGGTGCGTGCACAGGGCTGTGTGCAGCTGGGCACAACCTTGACTATCAATCTGCGTGTTCAGAAGGAGGATGGGGAATGGCACAGAGGGCGGGTGCACCCTGTCAGTCCACAGGTAAACCAGTGGATAGGGAGTCAGTACCTTGGGATCATTCTGATTGATGATGACAGCCAGCACCAGCCCATCTGGGGAGAATGCGATCAGGAGGGCTCCTCTTGATTTCACCGGTTGACAGGCAGGAATCAGGCCTCCGAGAACGTGGGTCTGTGTCGTCCATTGCACACTGAAGGGGACTGCGCTAGAAAGGAAGTCAGGCATAAAGCTCAGAGCACACTTATGCACACTACAAATACACATGAAAACACACACTGCACACACACTTGAACACATTTATGCACATATGAACATGCACTGCATACACAAATGAGCACACTGCACACACAAACTGTGATAGAGTATATAGAAATGTTTTTGGAAGATAAATTGGGTAAGGTTTGTTAGAGTCGGTCACATACAAACACTTTAAAACAGATTTTATTTAAAATACTGGAAATCTTCCCCATGCTAGACATATTGGCTCCACAGCTTTTGCAAGAGCTTTGAAGAATGCTCAAGAGACTTCACTAATGGATTGTTGTTTACCAAAGGCAACAGATGAAAGAGAATGCTGGAGCCACAGATTGTCTGGAAAAGAACTTGTTGTTCTAAGAGGGTCATGTGGTTTTGCAAGCAGAGAGAGTCAAACAGGCTTTCTCTCAGAGCGAGAGAGAGACAGAGATCAGTTCTGCAGTGTTACAGCCAGCAGCAGCAGCTGGGACTGGAACAGGACAAGCTGACAAGCTTGTGGAAAAACCCATTTGGTAGATGGCCTGGTCAAAGCCCTTGTGGTTCATTCAAGAGGAGAGGACTGGCTGCCTAATGTTTCACTTGGAATAATGGAAACAAAAAGGAACTCTGTGGTGACCTGAAAGAAAGAGGTTATCATCTGGAGAACCCTGATGGGGCAAGTTTCGTCAGCAAGACACTGACGTGACTGATGGAAGTACATCAGTTGTGGATGTCCTGGAACAACACATCTCTCTCTCTGAAAACTGACAAGAACCTTCCTGAGCGGTAACCATTTACCTTTGAAGCACCAAAGCCTGGTGAACTTTATACATGTTAAATTCGGTGCACAGTATAAGAATTGTCTGCAACCAGTGAACTTGGAGGAATGAGAAGTGAGATTGGACTGTGAACCAAAGAACTTTTCTGAACTTACACACACATTATAAACATGTGTGCTTAGAATTAGAAGGGGGTTAAGTTAAGTTAGTTAAGTTAATAGTGATAAGTTAAAGTGTGATTCATGTTTAAAGATCATTAAAAGCAACTTTTGTTTAAGTGATCATTTGTCTTGGTGAATATCTATTGCTACTGGGTTTATGGTCCTTTGGGCTTGTAACACATTACACACAAGTGAACACACACATTGCACATGCATATGAACACAAACTGATGCTGCACACACGTGAACACATTTATATACAAGTTAACACACTGATAGGGAGCATCCATCTCACATTAATATTTATCCAAACTAACATGCATCCGCAGCAGACATAGATAGACATGACAGTATACACTTGAGAACACCAAGTAATGAGAAGAATGATACCTGATGCAGCAGTCCACCTGTTCAAACCACTTCACTTCCAACGTGGTCAAGACCACAGCATCTCTGGAGATAAAGGCAAAGGAACAAAGGCAGCAGTTGCCCAGCATCTGCACACAAATACACTGATGGTCAATGTTTGGACTGGAGCTCAGGTTGCCAATGGTTTAAACAAAGCTATCCCCACTCCTCCTGTGTGCTGGTGTGTCCTCCCTCCCTTATCCACCTATTACCTCCTGCGTGTGGGTCTAAGCTCCTCCCCCCACCATTTGGTTCAGGCCCCTGCCAACATTTTGCCCATACTTTGATGAAGAGCTCAAGCCCGAAACATTGGTTCTGCATCGTTATCTTTGGTGCATAAAGTAACACTGACCTCCTGAGTTTCTCCAGCTTTGTGTTTTTAATTAAAGGAACCTTCTACCTTGAACCTTGCTATCATCTCATGAGTAGTCACTGAGCTGGAATGTGAATGCTTTGCGTCCCCTCACAGATGCCACCCGACTGATCAGTACTTGTTTATGTTCACCTTTCCACCTTCCACGATTTTTCAACATACAAGATTCCTTTATTGTCAGTTAATAGTATCGAACATGTAATATTACACAAAATTACCTTCTCCTGCCATAATGCATTCATGTCACCCGGCACCCCTTACAGAAAGAGAAGCAAAAGAGAGTCCCTTCAGAGTCACCAGCCCTCCCGCAGCCTCTGCAGCCGCAAAGACTCCAGTTCACCCTCAGTTCACGTGAGCATATAGGGCAAGTTTTCCAACTAGTGGGAAAACAGAGAACTGATCAGAACTTTCTGTGCATGACTTCCAGACAAAGTGGTGCTGTGCAGCTTAGCCCAGAGTGGAATTATACTGCACACACATGAACACTTACACACTTAATGTTGGCCAGGAGATCATTGCCTTGATTTATGTTTAACCTTTATTTTGCCATGAAGTCCCCAATGCACAAATTAATTTTCTGTGAGAGCTTCACCCTCCACGATCAAAGAAAACATTTGGTCATTGTCACATGGTATCGAACAGGCCCTTGGGTCTCGACTGCTGTGACGGCCAACTACACTAAAACCACGTCCAGCCTTCTCTGCACATCCAGATTCTTTCCATACATCAGAGCCTCTGCATTACCCACCCCGTCAGGCAGGGCGATACAGTTTCCAAACTCACACTGGGGGAAAAAAGTTACCTGAAGCTCTGCCCCTATATGTCACCTTGTGATTATAGACATCTCCAGTGAGGGGAAAGGTTTCTCCACATCATAATTTTGGGTTCCAGCCTGTCAGTTTCCTATTTACTCAGGAACCTCACCTCTGAAGCAGAGATAGGACAGGACAACATACCCTCTGAACCATTTCCCCCACCACCTCAAATACAACCACATACCCTGTGAACCATCTCCCCCACATACCCTCTGAACCATCTCCCCCACCACCTCAAATACAACCACATACCATCTGAACCATCTCCCCCACCACCTCAAATACAACCACATACCCTCTGAACCATCTCCCCCACCACCTCAAATACAACCACATACCCTGTGAACCATCTCCCCCACATACACTCTGAACCATCTCCCCCACCACCTCAAATACAACCACATACCATCTGAACCATCTCCCCCACCACCTCAAATACAACCACATACCCTCTGAACCATCTCCCCCACCACCTCAAATACAACCACATACCCTGTGAACCATCTCCCCCACATACACTCTGAACCATCTCCCCCACCACCTCAAATACAACCACATACCCTATGAACCATCTCCCCCACCACCTCAAATACAACCACATACCCTCTGAACCATCTCCCCCAGCACCTCAAATACAACCACATACCCTCTGAACCATCTCCCCCACCACCTCAAATACAACCACATACCCTGTGAACCATTTCCCCCACATACCCTCTGAACCATCTCCCCCACCACCTCAAATACAACCACATACCCTGTGAACCATCTCCCCCACCACCTCAAATACAACCACATACCCTCTGAACCGTCTCCCCCACCACCTCAAATAAAACCACATACCCTCTGAACCATCTCCCCCACCACCTCAAATACAACCACATACCCTCTGAACCATCTCCCCCACATACCCTCTGAACCATCTCCCCCACCACCTGAAATACAACCACATACCCTCTGAACCATCTCCCCCACCACCTCAAATACAACCACATACCCTCTGAACCATCTCCCCCACCACCTGAAATACAACCACATACCCTGTGAACCATTTCCCCCACATACCCTCTGAACCATCTCCCCCACCACCTCAAATACAACCACATACCCTGTGAACCATCTCCCCCACCACCTCAAATACAACCACATACCCTCTGAACCGTCTCCCCCACCACCTCAAATAAAACCACATACCCTCTGAACCATCTCCCCCACCACCTCAAATACAACCACATACCCTCTGAACCATCTCCCCCACATACCCTCTGAACCATCTCCCCCACCACCTGAAATACAACCACATACCCTCTGAACCATCTCCCCCACCACCTCAAATACAACCACATACCATCTGAACCATCTCCCCCACCACCACAAATACAACCACATACCCTCTGAACCATCTCACCCACCACCTCAAATACAACCACATACCCTGTGAACCATCTCCCCCACATACCCTCTGAACCATCTCCCCCACCACCTCAAATACAACCACATACCGTGTGAACCATCTCCCCCACCACCTCAAATACAACCACATACCCTCTGAACCATCTCCCCCAGCACCTCAAATACAACCACATACCCTCTGAACCATCTCCCCCACCACCTCAAATACAACCACAAACCCTGTGAACCATTTCCCCCACATACCCTCTGAACCATCTCCCCCACCACCTCAAATACAACCACATACCCTGTGAACCATCTCCCCCACCACCTCAAATACAACCATATACCCTCTGAACCGTCTCCCCCACCACCTCAAATAAAACCACATACCCTCTGAACCATCTCCCCCACCACCTCAAATACAACCACATACCCTGTGAACCATCTCCCCCACATACCCTCTGAACCATCTCCCCCACCACCTGAAATACAACCACATACCCTCTGAACCATCTCCCCCACCACCTCAAATACAACCACATACCCTCTGAACCATCTCCCCCACCACCTCAAATACAACCACATACCCCCTGAACCATCTCCCCCACCACCTCAAATACAACCACATATCCTCTGAACCATCTCCCCCACCACCTCAAATACAACCACATACCCTGTGAACCATCTCCCCCACCACCTCAAATACAACCACATACCCTGTGAACCATCTCCCCCACCACCTCAAATACAACCACATACCCTCTGAACCATCTCCCCCACCACCTCAAATACAACCACATGCCCTCTGAACCATCTCCCCCACCACCTCAAATACAACCACATACCCTCTGAACCATCTGCCCCACCACCTCAAATACAACCACATGCCCTCTGAACCATCTCCCCCACCACCTCAAATACAACCACATGTCCTCTGAACCATCTCCCCCACCACCTCAAATACAACCACATACCCTCTGAACCATCACCCCCACCAACTCAAATACAACCACATACCCTCTGAACCATCTCCCCCACCACCTCAAATACAACCACATGCCCTCTGAACCATCTCCCCCACCACCTCAAATACAACCACATACCCTGTGAACCATCTCCCCCACATACCCTCTGAACCATCTTCCCCACCACCTCAAATACAACCACATACCCTCTGAACCATCTCCCCCACCACCTCAAATACAACCACATACCCTCTGAACCATCTCCCCCACCACCTCAAATACAACCACATACCATCTGAACCATCTCCCCCACCACCTCAAATTCAACCACATACCCTCTGAACCATCTCCCCCACCACCTCAAATACAACCACATACCCTGTGAACCATCTCCCCCACATACACTCTGAACCATCTCCCCCACCACCTCAAATACAACCACATACCCTGTGAACCATCTCCCCCACCACCTCAAATACAACCACATACCCTCTGAACCATCTCCCCCAGCACCTCAAATACAACCACATACCCTCTGAACCATCTCCCCCACCACCTCAAATACAACCACATACCCTGTGAACCATTTCCCCCACATACCCTCTGAACCATCTCACCCACCACCTCAAATACAACCACATACCCTGTGAACCATCTCCCCCACCACCTCAAATACAACCACATACCCTCTGAACCGTCTCCCCCACCACCTCAAATAAAACCACATACCCTCTGAACCATCTCCCCCACCACCTCAAATACAACCACATACCCTCTGAACCATCTCCCCCACATACCCTCTGAACCATCTCCCCCACCACCTGAAATACAACCACATACCCTCTGAACCATCTCCCCCACCACCTCAAATACAACCACATACCATCTGAACCATCTCCCCCACCACCTCAAATACAACCACATACCCTCTGAACCATCTCCCTCACCACCTCAAATACAACCACATACCCTGTGAACCATCTCCCCCACATACCCTCTGAACCATCTCCCCCACCACCTCAAATACAACCACATACCGTGTGAACCATCTCCCCCACCACCTCAAATACAACCACATACCCTCTGAACCATCTCCCCCAGCACCTCAAATACAACCACATACCCTCTGAACCATCTCCCCCACCACCTCAAATACAACCACAAACCCTGTGAACCATTTCCCCCACATACCCTCTGAACCATCTCCCCCACCACCTCAAATACAACCACATACCCTGTGAACCATCTCCCCCACCACCTCAAATACAACCACATACCCTCTGAACCGTCTCACCCACCACCTCAAATAAAACCACATACCCTCTGAACCATCTCCCCCACCACCTCAAATACAACCACATACCCTCTGAACCATCTCCCCCACCACCTGAAATACAACCACATACCCTCTGAACCATCTCCCCCACCACCTCAAATACAACCACATACCCTCTGAACCATCTCCCCCACCACCTCAAATACAACCACATACCCCCTGAACCATCTCCCCCACCACCTCAAATACAACCACATACCCTCTGAACCATCTCCCCCACCACCTCAAATACAACCACATACCCTGTGAACCATCTCCCCCACCACCTCAAATACAACCACATACCCTGTGAACCATCTCCCCCACCACCTCAAATTCAACCACATACCCTCTGAACCATCTCCTCCACCACCTCAAATACAACCACATGCCCTCTGAACCATCTCCCCCACCACCTCAAATACAACCACATACCCTCTGAACCATCTGCCCCACCACCTCAAATACAACCACATGCCCTCTGAACCATCTCCCCCACCACCTCAAATACAACCACATGTCCTCTGAACCATCTCCCCCACCACCTCAAATACAACCACATACCCTCTGAACCATCACCCCCACCAACTCAAATACAACCACATACCCTCTGAACCATCTCCCCCACCACCTCAAATACAACCACATGCCCTCTGAACCATCTCCCCCACCACCTCAAATACAACCACATACCCTGTGAACCATCTCCCCCACATACCCTCTGAACCATCTTCCCCACCACCTCAAATACAACCACATACCCTCTGAACCATCTCCCCCACCTCCTCAAATACAACCACATACCCTCTGAACCATCTCCCCCACCACCTCAAATACAACCACATGCCCTCTGAACCATCTCCCCCACCACCTCAAATACAACCACATGCCCTCTGATCTATCTCCCCCACCACCTCAAATACAACCACATACCCTCTGAACCATCTCCCCCACCACCTCAAATTTCACCACATACCCTCTGAACCATCTCCCCCACCACCTCAAATACAACCACATACCCTCTGAACCATCTCCCCCACCACCTCAAATACAACCACATGCCCTCTGAACCATCTCCCCCACCACCTCAAATACAACCACATGTCCTCTGAACCATCTCCCCCACCACCTCAAATACAACCACATACCCTCTGAACCATCTCCCCCACCACCTCAAATACAACCACATACCCTCTGAACCATCTCCCCCACCACCTCAAATACAACCACATGCCCTCTGAACCATCTCCCCCACCACCTCAAATACAACCACATACCCTGTGAACCATCTCCCCCACCACCTCAAATACAACCACATACCCTCTGAACCATCTCCCCCACCACCTCAAATACAACCACATGCCCTCTGAACCATCTCCCCCACCACCTCAAATACAACCACATGCCCTCTGAACCATCTCCCCCACCACCTCAAATACAACCACATGTCCTCTGAACCATCTCCCCCACCACCTCAAATACAACCACATACCCTGTGAACCATCTCCCCCACCACCTCAAATACAACCACATACCCTCTGAACCATCTCCCCCACCACCTCAAATACAACCACATACCCTCTGAACCATCTCCCCCACCACCTCAAATACAACCACATACCCTCTGAACCATCTCCCCCACCACCTCAAATACAACCACATACCCTCTGAACCATCTCCCCCACCACCTCAAATACAACCACATGCCCTCTGAACCATCTCCCCCACCACCTCAAATACAACCACATACCCTGTGAACCATCTCCCCCACCACCTCAAATACAACGACATGCCCTCTGAACCATCTCCCCACCACCTCAAATACAACCACATACCCTCTGAACCATCTCCCCCACCACCTCAAATACAACCACATACCCTCTGAACCATCTCCCCCACCACCTCAAATACAACCACATGCCCTCTGAACCATCTCCCCCACCACCTCAAATACAACCACATGCCCTCTGAACCATCTCCCCCACCACCTCAAATACAACCACATGCCCTCTGAACCATCTCCCCCACCACCTCAAATACAACCACATGCCCTCTGAACCATCTCCCCCACCACCTCAAATACAACCACATACCCTCTGAACCATCTCCCCCACCACCTCAAATACAACCACATACCCTCTGAACCATCTCCCCCACCACCTCAAATACAACCACATGCCCTCTGAACCATCTCCCCCACCACCTCAAATACAACCACATGCTCTCTGAACCATCTCCCCCACCACCTCAAATACAACCACATGCCCTCTGAACCATCTCCCCCACCACCTCAAATACAACCACATGCCCTCTGAACCATCTCCCCCACCACCTCAAATACAACCACATACCCTGTGAACCATCTCCCCCACCACCTCAAATACAACCACATGCCCTCTGAACCATCTCCCCCACCACCTCAAATACAACCACATGCCCTCTGAACCATCTCCCCCACCACCTCAAATACAACCACATGCCCTCTGAACCATCTCCCCCACCACCTCAAATACAACCACATGCCCTCTGAACCATCTCCCCCACCACCTCAAATACAACCGCATGCCCTCTGAACCATCTCCCCCACCACCTCAAATACAACCACATACCCTCTGAACCATCTCCCCCACCACCTCAAATACAACCACATACCCCCTGAACCATCTCCCCCACCACCTCAAATACAACCACATGCCCTCTGAACCATCTCCCCCACCACCTCAAATACAACCACATGCTCTCTGAACCATCTCCCCCACCACCTCAAATACAACCACATGTCCTCTGAACCATCTCCCCCACCACCTCAAATACAACCACATGCCCTCTGAACCATCTCCCCCTCCACCTCAAATACAACCACATGCCCTCTGAACCATCTCCCCCACCACCTCAAATACAACCACATACCCTCTGAACCATCTCCCCCACCACCTCAAATACAACCACATACCCTCTGAACCATCTCCCCCACCACCTCAAATACAACCACATACCCTCTGAACCATCTCCCCCACCACCTCAAATACAACCACATACCCTCTGAACCATCTCCCCCACCACCTCAAATACAACCACATACCCTCTGAACCATCTCCCCCACCACCTCAAATACAACCACATACCATCTGAACCATCTCCCCCACCACCTCAAATACAACCACATACCCTCTGAACCATCTCCCCCACCACCTCAAATACAACCACATACCCTCTGAACCATCTCCCCCACATACCCTCTGAACCATCTCCCCCACCACCTCGACTGCTTTGCCTCTGAGTTTCTGCAGTCCAGAACATCCCCGAACGCTGCTGCTGACCTCCATTGCATTAGTGCTGGACCAAAAGACATAGGAACAGAAGCAGACCATTTGGCCCATCCAGTTCCTTCCATCCTGAGTTGATCCCTTCTCCCACTCAGCCCCATTGCCCGGCCTTCTCCCCATAACCTTGACACCCTGACTATTCAGATATCCATCAATTTTTATCTTAAATGCACCCAAAGACTTGGCCAAACTGACCCAAACATCTCATTCAGAGAGCAGCATTCCCTCTGTTCAGCAAGCAGAGTGGCCACTTGGGGTTCAGAATCTCTGGAGTCCTGATCAAAACCTCCCTGATCCTTCCTGAAAGGAGTGTGGAGCTGTATCCTGAAGGACGCCCATTGTTACAGAGTTCTGTGCTGTGTATAGGTGTGTGGTTTTGTGTTGGAAAATGACAGTTTGCCTTAGAGAACCAAGGTGAAGGTGGACTGCTGAGAAAGTGGGAGACGGACTAGGCATGTGCAGAAAATGATCTAAAAGTTTCTGGACTTGGATGACAAATCACCACTGGGTGTGGCTGTGGAGCGGAAGGAGGCCCAAAACATGAGTCATGGTCTGGGAGCAGTTTAGAATGTTGGGCATTTTAGAAGGGAGGAACATTCCGAAGGCAGGCGGAAGGATCCGGACCAAGCCTTGGTTCCTCTCTCTGCAAGCAACACAAGACCACTTCAAATTTTTTGCGCTCTCTCTCTTTTTCTCTCAAAGATCTTTTGGCTTCATTTCACCAAACAAATTGAATTTTGTTAATGATCTTTGCTTCGGATAAGATCGAAAATTTGTGAGTCTTGTGTGTTTTTCCGTGGGCTGGTTGGAAATATAACTTAGACTTTAATTACATATGTTATATTTAGGCTGGGGAATTTATTAGTTTTACACTGTTATAGAAATTTACATAGAAACCAGTGGGCATTGTCATAAAAGGGGGGATTTTGAATAGAAGTTTGAAGGTGAATTTTTGTTAGTAAAGTAATTGTTCATCTTTACCCCTGTGTGATATGCCTTCTTTGTGGTTGCTGGTTTGATCTTGTAACACCATGGTCTCCTTACACGGAGGTGTGCCATTCTTCACCAACCCCTCTGTGATAAATGCAACAGATGTGGATTGCATGGACTTCAGGCAGAACTGAGAGTGCCCCAAAAGCTTAGAGCCATGGAACAAGACCATAAAACATAGGTTATTCAACCCAATGAGTCTGTTCCACCATTTAATCATGAGCTTATCTATTCTCCCACCTAGCCCCGCTGCCCGGCCTTCTCCCTATAACCTTTGATGCCCTGGCTAATCAAGAACAAATCAATCTCTGCCTTAAATACACCTAATAACCTGGCCTCCACAACAGTATGTGGCAACAAGTTCCACCACCCTCTAAGCAGATCCTCTTCAACCCTGAAGTTGTGCACTCTTGATCTAGACTCTCCCACCACGGGAAACAACCTTTATAGATCTACTCTGCCCAATTCTTTCAACAATACTGAGCAAAATGACAAGGATTGCCAATAGGAGACCGAGGGTGATGGGAGAGGGCTGCTATTTTGACCAGATGCCTGTGACAATGGGTATTCCACAGGGATCAGTGCTGGAAGACTTGGTGTTTGGAATGTATGTGAATGTTTTGGGTCTGGACGTGGGAGTCATGATCATCAAGTCCGCAGATGACAGGAATTGATGGAGTTGAGAGTGTGGAAGGTGGTTCAATGGTAAAACTGATACATTGGTGAGATGGACTGAGAAATGGCAGATGGAGGGTTACCCTGATTTTATTTAATTTAGACATATAGCACAATAACAGGCCCTTCCAGCCCATGAGCCTATGTCACCCAATTACACCCAATTGACCTATAACTTCCCTACTTTTCTTTTGAAGGGTGAGAGGAAACTGGAGCACCCAGAGAAAACCCAGGCAGACATAGGGAGAACGTACAAACTCCTTACACTCAGCATGGGATAAATGTGAGATAATGTATTTTGGGAGCACTGGTGAGACTTGGACATACAGCACGAATGGTTGGGTCCCAGGGAGTATTGAGGAAGAGAAGAACATTGGCGTACAAGTTCAATGATAATGTGGTTAGAAAAGTATCTGGAATGCTGCCTTTCACTGATCGGGGCACTGAATACAAGAGTAGAAAAGGAATATGGACCTCAGCTTGAGTACTGTGTACAGTTCTGGTCACCATGCTGTCCGAAAGATGTTACAGAGTTATGTTGCAACTGTACAGGGTACAAGTGAGAATGCTTCTGGAGTACTGTGTGCAGTTCTGGTCTCCTGACTTGAGAAAGGATGTATTTTGAAGGCGGTGTAGAGGAGGTTCACCAGGTTAATTCCAGAGAAGAGAGGGTTAGCCTATTTTGAGAGATTGAGTTGTCTGGGATTGTACTCACTGGAATTTAGAAGAATGAGAAGGGATCTAATAGAAATGTATAAAATTATGAAAGGCACGGATAATACAAAGGTACGTAAGTTATTTCAATTGGTGAGGGAAACCAGAACTTGGGGACATCGCCTCAAGATTCAGGGCAGTAAATTTAGGACGGAGATTAGAAGGAACTGCTTTACCCAGAGGGTGGTGAATCTATGGAATTTACTGCCCAGTGAAGCAGTGGAGGCGACCTCAGTAAATATATTTAAGACAAGGGTGGATAGATTTTTACATCGTAGGGGAATTAAGGGATCTGGAGAAAAGGCAGGGAGGTTGAGATGAGGGTCTCATCGGATCAGCCATGATCTCATTAAATGGCGTAGGAGACTCGATGGGCTGGATGGCCTACTCTTGCTCATAGAACACCATAGCACAGAAAACAGGCCATTCTAGTCTGTGCCTAAAACATCATACCACTAGTCCCACTGACCTGAACCTTTTCCATAACCCTCCAGTCCTCTCCCATCCATGTATCTATCCAATTTATTTTTAAAACTTGAGTGAGTCAGATGGCAGCTCTATCCACACTCCCACCACTCTCTGAGTGAAAAGGTTCCCCCCTAAACCTTTCACCCTAAAGCCATGTCCTCTTGTATTTATCTCTCCTAATTTAAATGCAAAGAGTCTACTCTCATTTACTCTGTTTATCCCCCTCATAATTTTGTAAATCTCCATCCTCATTCTTCTACACTCCAAGGAATAAAGTCCTAACCTGTTTAATCTTTCCCTGTAACTCAACTCCTGAAGAACCGGCAGCATCCTAGTAAATCTCTCTGCCCTCTTTCAGTCTTATTGATATCCTTCCTGTAGTTCGGGGAGCAGAACTGCACATAATCCTCCAAATGTGGCCTCACCAATGTATTATACAACCTGACCATAACATCCCAGCTCCTGAATTCAATACTCCTATTTCTTGTGTTCTTATGAGAAGATTCAAAGGAGATTCACCACAATATGCCTTGGATGAGGAGAGACTGAGTCGGTTGTTCCTGGTGTAGAGAGGGTAAGATATTGAAGTATATGGAGTTTGAGGAGATTGGGTTGGTCACCAAAGACTCTAGCAAATTTCTACAAATGTACTGTGGAGAGCATTCCAACTAGTTTCATCACTGCCTGGCACGGAGGCGCTAATGCACAGGACAATTTTTAAAAAACTGCAGAAGGTTGTTAACTCGGCCTGCAACATCACAGATACCAGACTTCACTTCATCGAGGACATCTACAAGAGGCAGAGTCTTAAAGAAAGCAGCCTCTATCCTCAAGGACCCACCACCACCCAGGCCATGCCCTCTTCACACTGCTACCATGAAGAACGAGGTACAGAAGCCTGAAGACAAGCACACAGCAGCACAAGGACAGCTTCAGATTTATGAATGGACAATGAGCCATAGGCTCACTTTCTTTTTCTCTTATTTTTGCACTCATTTATTTATTTTTAAAGATAATTTATAGCAATGTGATGCTGCCAAAAACCAACGAATTCCGTGACATGCTTATGACAATAAATTCTGATTCTGTAAAATTATGAAGGTTAAATATATGGCAGATGGCATAGACCTTGGTCAAACGTGAATAAAACTAGAGAACAAAGGTCAGAAACATGAGCTTGAAGGGACCTGAGGGAGTGATGGGTACCTGAAACACACCACAGTGGTGGAAGCAGAGCTACAGATAAACATTTGTCTACATGAGCACTTGAATCTCCCAGGCATGGAAGATTACAAGCCAAGGACCAGGAGATGGGATTAATGTGGTTTTGTTATCACTTGAGAATTGCATTCCGGTCTGGTCACCTCATTACAGGAAGGATGTGGAAACTATGGAGAGGGTGCAGAGGAGATTCACCAGGATATTGCCTGGATAGGGGAATGTGTCTTTGCTTGAGTTTTTCTCTTTGGATTGAAGAAGGATGAGAGGTTCATAAGATAATGAGAGGCATGGATAGGGTGGACAGCCAGCACCTTTATCCTCAGGGCATGAGCAGCAAACAGCAGAAGACATCTGTATAAGGTGAGGGGAAGAAAGTTTAGGGTAGACGTCAAGGTACATTTTTTTTACACACAGAGAGTGGTGGGGGCCTGGAATCCCTTGCCAGAGGTGGTGGTGGAGGCTGGTATAATAGGGACGTTTAAATGACTCTTAGGCGCATGGATGCAAGAAAAATGGAGGGTTATGGGAATGAAGAAGGGGTTTAGTTTGTTGAATAGGTTTCTATCGGATGACACAATATTGTGGGTCTGTGCTGTAATGTTCTACATTCAATGATCAGCACAGAGATGGTGGGTGAAATGGCATGTTTCCATACTGTATGACTGTAGCATCCTGTTCCGATTGCCAAGCCAGCAACTCACTCAGCGGCAACGCATCACCATAGATGGAAGCGGTATCTTACACCAGCAGGTGCAACAAACTGCATTCAACTGATGGAGAACTGGTGGACTGTTGGCGGCACAGTTAGCATAACGTTAGGGCGACCCTGTTACAGCGCCAGTGACCCGGGTCCAAAACACGCACTCTCTGTAAGGAGTTGGTTTGTTCTCCCCATGTCTGAGTGGGTTTCCTCCCACCCTCCAAAAAGTACCAGGAGTTGTAGGTTCATTTGGGTGTAATTGGCCGGCACAGGCCTGAATGGCTGGAATCGGCTTCTACCAAGCCACAAATAAAATTTTTATTGCAAACATCATGCTCAAACTGTCAGAGGGTGGAGAACCTCTAGAATTTGCTGCAACGGGTGGCTGTAGATTCCAGGTCATTGGGTGTACTTAAGGCAGAGATTAACAGGTATCTGAACAGTCAGGGTATCAAAAGTTATGGGGAGAAGACAAGAAAGTGGAGTTGAGTGGGAGAATGGATCAGCTCATGATGGAATGACGGAGCAAACTCAATGGGCTGAATGGCTGAATGGCCCACTTCCAATCCTAATATCACTGCACAGGGAAAGTGAGCAACCCCTTCAAGGACCACAAAATGAGTGAAGTTGAACTTCACAAACAGCAATGAAGGGTGACTCACAACTCTCCTTTACACCCGGTAAGACATTACAGTAGAAGTCCAAACATTCGGGTGCCAGAAATCCAGACCACCCGAGAATCTGGACTTCCCAAACTTTTTAAATGTAGTGGGCTTTTGTGTGCATGTGTAAGTGCCGTAGTTGCACACAAGTCGTGGAAATGGACCATTTTTTTTAATACTTTGCATTTGATATGAAAAAATGTTTCATTAATAAACTATTAAAATGTACCCACTCATCCCTTCTATATTTTCCATGAATTTGAATTTAAAAAGTACTGCCGAGAATCGGAAAATCCAGACCAATCCAATCCCCAAGCAGTCCAGATTTTAGGACTTTTACTGTGAAAGATTTTGAACCGTGAACTACAAAACTCTTTGAACTTGGGTTTCCATGAAGGTCAGCAAGTCGGGTATTTCTCCAAATACTGCACCTCTGACAAGTGTGTTTTGAATCTGACCACTGGGCCGACTGCAGCGAGGCTGCAACAATACATTTTAAATTTAAATTTTTCATTTTTAAAATTTAATTATATATATATTTTAAATTTAGGCATACAGCATGGGAACAGACCATTTTTGCCCACAAGCCCATGCTGCCCAATTACACCTGATTGACTTACACCCCTTGTACGTTTTGAATGGTGGGAGGAAACAGGAGCCCTAGGAAAACCCATGCAGATACAGGGAGAATACAAACTCCTTACAGACAGCACAGGATTCAAATCCTGGTCCCAATCGTTGGGGCTGTTAACAGTGTTATGCTAACCATGCCACCTTGGCAGAACATGAAGAGTAATTCACCTTTGCTGGCCTTGCCATGCCTCCGATTCTGCACCAGATTACAGGCAGCAGACTCACCTCGTCAGCAATAAAGACAGCGTGCACGGCACTCTCCTTGTCTTCACTCTGGGGAAGTCTTATCCGTTCATCCGGCAAGATCTGAGCCCACCGCCCGGAAATCCGGGGTCCAGGAACAGATGGCAAGTCTTGCTGCTCAGAACTTTGCCAAAGGAATGCTGTGCCGGTCTGACTGAGCAGGAGAACCCTCTTCCCATTATTGGTCACAAACAAGAAAAGCTCTAAGGTAGACTCTGTGGGAGGGGAAAGAATTAAAACAGCTTCAGAACAACAGAAGAGAAAGGTGTGCAACAACTTAGATCTGCTCAGGAATCCTGCACCTTGCATCTTGCTGCAACACCAAGCCCTGAGCAAGGAGAATACAGTGAGTGTCGGGATCCTGGCAAAATGCAATTACACCATGCTGTTGATACCTCCCGGCCAGATCCCAATTCATGGGATTAAAGTGCACATTCCAGGTTTTATTCAAGGTCATTTTCGTTTGACCATGCAGAAATTACAGCACTTTTTATACATAGTCCCCTCTTTTCATGGCACCATAATATTTGGGACATTTGGTTTCTTTGCACTCAGGCATGCTTCATTGGTGCAGGTATGAGAGAGCTGGGCTGGCTTCTAAGCTTTTGATCACCTTTGGAATCTGTAGTTGCCATTTTTCAACCTGAGGATCAGAGTTGTGCCAAAGAAGCTGTGATGAGGCTGAAAAATGAAAATAAATAATTAAGAGACATCACCCAATCCTGAGGATTTACCAAAATCAACTGTATGGAACATCATCAAGAGAAAAGAATGTACAGGTGAGCTCAGTAATCGCAAAGGGACTGGTATTCCAAGGAAGACCCTCCACTGTTGATGACAGAAGAATTCTCATCATAATGAAGAAAAATCCCCAAATGCCTGTCCGATAGATCAGAAACATTCTTCAGGAGGCAGGTGAGGATGTGTCAATGATGACTCTCCGTAGAAGACTTCATGAACAGAAATACAGAGGCTACACTGCAAGTTGGAAACTCCTAGTTAGCCACAGAAACAGGATGGTCAGATTACAGTTTACCAAGAAGTATTTTAAAGAGCCTGCAGGTCTTGTAGGCAAATGAGACCAAGATGAACCTGTATCAGAGTGATGGCAGGAACAAAGTGTGGAGGCGTAAAGGAACTGCCCAAGATCCAAAGCACACCCTCTCATCTGTGAAACGTGGTGGTGGAGGTGTTACAGCCTGGTCATGTACGGCTGCCACAGGGACTGGCGCACTTATCTGCATTGATGATGTAACTGCTGATGGCCGTAGCAAAATAAATTCTGAGGTTTATGGAAACATCTGCTGAAGTTCAAGCAAAAACCTCCAAATTGGATGGCACTTCATCCTACAGCAAGACAATGATCCCAAACAAAGGAGCAAAGAAGTTTCTCAAAGCTAAAATCTCAAATTCTTGAATGGTCAAGTCAGTTACCCAATCTAAATTCAATTGAGCTTGGCCTTCCATATGCTGAAGAGAAAACTTCAGGGGACAAGCCCCGAAACAACCAGGAGCTGAAGGTGGCTGCAGTAGGGGCCCGGCAGAGTATCTACAGAGAAGATACTCAGTACCTGGTAATGTCGATAAATCACAGACATCAAGCAGTCATTGCATGCAAGGGATATGCAACATGAATATGTTAATATACATACAATTGCTATGTCCCAAATATTATGGTGCCCTGAAATGAGGGGTCTCTGTATAAAAAGTGCTGTAATTTCTACTTGGTCAAACCAAAATGTAAAATCTGGAATGTGCACTTTAATCACGTGAATTGTTTGATTACAAATTTAAAACTGTGGAGTACAGGGGAAAATAAAAAGTTTTTGTCCCAAACATTTCGGAGGGCACTGTACTTGGTCAATGTGAATCCAAACTTGGCTTGGCCTATACATGACAGGGAATAGTACTGGAGGACTGTGGATACAGGGCAGTGTATCACAAATTCCTGGACACTTGACTGTGGAAGACGACTGATCTGCTGCACAATCAGAATTGAAGAGAAAGGCCACAAACACCTGTGCTGTGGCTTTGTTCAAACAAACAAAAAACTAGCAGCGCACTAGGTTACAGCGGCCACTTCAGCTCCATACAACAGTGAAATCCCGACCTATTCATATTGTCCACAATTGGGAAACACATGACAAAAGAAGAAATAACTCCGGGGGTCTCCCTCCCACACCATCAATAGAATTTACCAGGATTGGTGTTTAAAGAGAGCACGTAAAATCATTGAGGATCCCTACCACCCTTCACACAGCATCTTCCAGCAGCTCCCTTCAGGGAAGAGATTACAGGAAGATCAGAGCCAGCCCCACCAGGCTGAGGAACAGCTGAACGACTGCTAAAACAACTCTCTGTGACTCTACTTATTAATAATATTTATTTTTTTAAATCCCTGGTATCCAGAATTCAAGCAACCAGCAGTCTCAAGCAATCAACAAAAAATATCAAGGAAAATCAATTTTAAAAATTAAAATAAATAAGAATAAAATAATAGGTAAAAATGCAGAAGTTTAAAATTGTAAAAGTAAATGTTCTTGAGGTAACACATAAACCTTTGGTGAAGATGGGAGCAAATATTCAGCCAGTGGAGTGTCTTGGCCGTGCTTTGCTTGCAGCAGCTGAATAAAGTTACGTGAAGCAGCATTGGCCAGGATGAAGACCTGGTTGATGCCGTTTGTCCTTGGACTAACTCTCTTAGAGTGTCTCCTTATTCCTGCTTTGTAAATGTTGCCGCAGTCACAGACTTTATCTGTAAACTTGGGGGAAGGGGGTAATTATCTAAAATGTTATTGTTCATCTTTCAGGCAGCTCCGTGGATGGGGAGGAACCTGCAGATGCAGCGACAGTTAAATGTTCTCAAAGAATGAGACTGAAATTAAAGTAAAATGTTTTCAGGTTTAAATATTCAAGCAAGTGAAGTTTGTTCAGTATAAGTACAGTATCATATTGTACCTTTTAAACTGTTTGTTCTCAAGCAACCAGAAAGTACATTTATAGACAACACTTATTTTAATATATCCTAATTTCAAAGTATAATCTTTCAAAAGCGTGAACTACGATATTCCGAATTGCAATCTTTTTAATCCATCAAATCAAACAGTGGCTGCTACTTTATGTAGTTTTAATTTGTTGATAGAACAGATAAACATTTTGCATAACTTCGTATCAAGACTTTCATAATGATGAATAACAAAGCATTTATTGTACAATGAAGATATAAAAAAGCTCAAACTTTAAAGAGACACACAACGGTATTTAAAGAGATGCAAAAAAAACATTCAAAGAAATATTTCTCACGCTCACACTTCCTTCACCTGTTGTCGAATAATGAGCAAGTTGTTTGTCTGGCAGATATTACGACATATTACATCATAGTAACTATGGTAACACTACAAACAATGGTCTTTCAAAGACACAGGCACAAAATTAACTGAGTTAAAAATCACAAGGTTTTAACCTTTACATCTACCAATCCCCAGAGATGTTGCATACCAGGGTTTGACTCTATTTACATATGTACTGTGTACATGCATTGTTTGTATATATGTTATGTACATGCACTATTCTGCATCATGGACCGGAGAACACTTGTTTCGTCGTGGTGTACTGGTACAACCAGATGAGAAATAAACTTGAACAGCAAAATAAATTTGGATAGAGGTCTCTCGACTAGTGGTGATCCACAGGATCGCTGCTTGGACCTCTGTGGTTTGGATAAAGATAAATAGTTTGGATGAAAATATAGGTGGGTTTTGCAGATGACACAAAATTGGCAGAGCTGTGGATAGTGATTTTCCATTTGGGCACTCTCCAGCCGAATGGCATGAATATCGACTTCTCCAGTTTCTGCTAACCTCCTCTCCTTGCCCCGTCTTCTTTCCCTCAGCTCTCCACCCCCTTCCCTCTAGATTCACCCAGCCATCCCTCCTCCCCTTTCTTACTGCTGTGCCCTCCCTCCCTTCTCCACCTATTACTTCCTGCCTTTGCGACCATGGTCCTCCCCCCCACCCCTCCTCCCCCCACCCCTCCTCCCCCCACCCCTCCTCCCCCACCCCTCCTCCCCCCACCCCTCCTCCCCCCACCCCTCCTCCCCCCACCCCTCCTCCCCCCACCCCTCCTCCCCCCACCCCTCCTCCCCCCATATCTTTATATTTGGAAGCCTGCTGACATTTTTCAGTACCTTGATGAAGGGTTCAGGTGAATCAGTGCTGTGACAGGGGTATGTCAGGCTTGACAATCAGGGTATAAAGGTCGGGAAGTTGCGTTGCAAGCTTTGGTTTGACCATATTAGAAGTACTGTGTGCCTAATGATCTGGTCCTGTGCTAGGTTCTATACATGCAACAACTCAACGAGAAGCCCCACTACATTATGGAGAGAAAATCAATGCCGGCCTTGTCCAAAGCCTTCCACATACGTGTCATGTGTGCCCGAGGAAGCTGGATTTCGCACACAATGAAATCTCTTTGCAAGGTGTGCTGTGGCTTCAATTCATCCAGACCCAAGTGGGACCAAGCAGCCTGATTCACTGTCCTGTTTGCAACCTAGGGCTCTTGGGTAACATGCTGTAGCAGATCTGATGATTCCCATTAAATTTAATTTTTTTTAAATTTAGACATGGTAACAAATCCACGAGACCGCACCACCCTAATGCCCCAATGAACCTAAAACCCCATACTTTTTATAGATTATTGTAGAGGATTACAGCAGCCAGAGCAGGATAATAATGAGCAGGGAAGGCCTTGAAATCAGGTGCCAGAGCCAACATCACCTGATGGGAGGGCAGGGTGGGCCGTAGACTAGCCTGGTCCTGTCAGACAATGAACCTACCCTGGGCAGCTGCCGCCAACATACACACGCCTTCCACAGCCCCAACCATCTTCAAACAGTCTCCATCTTTCTTCCACAGGAAGAGTTCTCCTGTGGTCAGGATTCCTGCCAGCCAGATACCTGCACATGTACAGGGAGGAACATGGTCACTGTCACATAACTCAAAACACAATGTACAAATCCACTGAAGAACATAAAAACATGAGCAGCAAAAGGCCATTCAGCCCTTCAAGCCCACTCCCCCATTCAACATGACCATGACTGACCATAGGGCCCCAGTCTACTATCCCTGCTTTCTTTCCACACATCCCTACCCCATTAGCCACAAGGGCAACATCCCCTCCCTTGTAAATATCTAATGAACCAGCCTCAGCAACGTTATGCGACAGAGTTCCACATGGTTCCAATATGGGGACCAGAATTGCACTCTTACTCCAAGTTGACTGCGGCAACATTTACAAAGCAGGAATAAGGATACACTTTAAGAGAGTTAGTCCAAGGGCGAACGGCATCAACCAGGTCTTCATCCTGGGCGATGCTGCTTCACGTAACTTTTTTTTTAAAATTTTTTATTTTTCACACCATAAATCACATTAGCCATGATATACACTTTTTCTTTTTCACACATATACAGTGACTTTTTCTTCCCCCCCCACTCCCTCCTCCCAAGCCACCCCCCCACCCCCACCCCTCATCCATTTTAGGTATACAATCTAGGTTGCATTAAACCAGTCAGACAATGTTGTCATTCAACAAAAATACACCAGAAATTCTACTGAGTCCATTCTTTTCTTTCCTTCTCCTTCCATCAACTTAGGTAATGTTTGTCCCCGGTAGGTTTTCGCTATTGTATTTAATGTAAGGCTCCCATACTTGTTCGAATATTTCAATATTATTTCTTAAACTAGATGTTATTTTTTCTAATGGAATACATTTATTCATTTCTATATACCATTGTTGTATTTTCAAATTATCTTCCAATTTCCAGGTTGACATAATACATTTTTTTGCTACGGCTAGGGCTATCTTAACAAATCTTTTTTGTGCATCCTCCAAATCAATTCCAAATTCTTTGTTTTTTATGTTACTTAGAAAGATCTCTGGATTCTTTGGTATATTGTTTTCTGTTATTTTATTTAATATCTGATTGAGATCATCCCAAAATTTTTCTACTCTCTCACATGTCCAGATTGCATGAATTGTTGTTCCCATTTCTTTTTTACATCGAAAACATCTATCAGATACTGTTGGGTCCCATTTATTTAACTTTTGCGGTGTAATGTATAGTCTGTGTAACCAATTATATTGTATCATACGTAGCCTCGTATTTATTGTATTTCTCATCGTTCCAGAACATAATTTCTCCCATGTTTCCTTTTTTATCTATATATTTAAATCTTGTTCCCATTTTTGTTTAGTTTTACCATTTGTTTCCTCATTCTCCTTTTCTTGCAGTTTAATATGCATATTTGTTATAAATCTTTTGATTAACATTGTATCTGTAATCACATATTCAAGGTTACTTCCCTCTGGTAAACTCAAATTGCTTCCTAATTTATCTTTCAAGTAGGATCACAGTTGGTATTATGCCAGCGCTGTATCTCCAGTTATATTGTACTTATCTCTCATTTGTTCAAAGGATAAGAATCTACTTCCTGAAAAACAATTTTCTATTCTTTAAATCCCTTTTTTTTCCCATTCTCTGAAAGAAAGGTTATCTATTGTAAAAGGGAGTAGCTTATTTTGTGTCAATATTAGTTTTGGTAATTGATAATTTGTTTTATTTCTTTCTACATGAATCTTCTTCCAAATATTGAGGAGATGATGTAATACTGGAGAACTTCTATGTTGTACCAATTTTTCATCCCATTTATATAATATGTGTTCAGGTATCTTTTCCCCTATTTTATCTAATTCTAATCTCGTCCAGTCTGGTTTTTCCCTTGTTTGATAAAAATCTGATAGGTATCTTAATTGTGCGGCTCTATAATAATTTTTGAAGTTTGGCAATTGTAAGCCTCCTTGTTTATACCATTCTGTTAATTTATCTAGTGCTATCCTCGGTTTCCCCCCTCTCCATAAAAATTTCCTTACTATTTTCTTTAACTCTTTAACGAATTTTTCTGTCAGTTGTATTGGCAATGCCTGAAATAAGTATAATATCCTTGGAAAAATGTTCATTTTAATACAGTTTATCCTTCCTATCAGTGTTAGTGGTAGATCTTTCCAATGCTCTAAATTGTCCTGTAATTTTTTTCATTAGTGGATTGTAATTGAGTTTATATAATTGGCCTAGATTTTTGTTTATTTGTACACCTAGGTATCTTATTGCCTGCATTTGCCATCTGAATGGAGATTCCTTCTTAAATTTTGAGAAATCCGTATTATTCATAGGCATTGCTTCACTTTTATTTACGTTGATCTTGTAACCCGACAGTTCTCCATATTCCTTCAATTTCTTATATAATTCTTTTATTGATAGTTCTGGTTCTGTTAAGTACACTATAACATCATCCGCAAATAGACTGATTTTATATTCCCTGTCTTTTATTTTTATTCCTTTTATATTATTATCTATTCTTATCAATTCTGCTAGTGGTTCTATAGCTAGCGCAAACAATAAAGGTGATAGTGGGCATCCCTGCCGCGTTGACCTGCTTAAGTCAAATTGCTTTGATACATGTCCATTTACTGTCACTTTCGCTAACGGTCCCTTATATAATGCTTTAATCCAATTAATATACTTCTCCGGTAAACTGAATTTTTGCAATACTTTGAACAAATAATTCCATTCTACTCTGTCGAAGGCCTTCTCTGCGTCTAAAGCAACTGCTACTGTAGGTACTTTATTTCCTTCTACTGCATGAATTAAGTTAATAAATTTACAAATATTGTCTGTTGTGCGTCTTTTTTTGATAAATCCAGTTTGGTCTAAATTTACCATTTTCGGTACCTGTTCTGCTAATCTGTTTGCTAATAGTTTAGCTATTATCTTATAATCTGTGTTTAGCAAAGATATTGGTCTATATGACGCTGGTGAGAGTGGATCTTTCCCTTGTTTTAGTATTACTGTAATTATTGCTGTTTTACATGAATCTGGTAAGTTTTGTGTCTCATCAATCTGGTTGATTACATCCAGGAGGGGCGGTATTAATAAGTCTTTAAATGTTTTGTAGAATTCTATTGGAAATCCATCCTCTCCTGGTGTCTTATTATTTGGTAATTTTTTTATTATCTCTTGTATTTCTACTGTTCCAAATGGTTCTGTTAATTTATTTTGTTCCTCTATTTGTAGTTTTGGTAGTTCAATTTTAGTCAAAAATTCCTTTATTTTCCCTTCTTTCCCTTCGTTTTCAGTTCGGTATAATTGTTCATAGAATTCTCTAAAGTTTTCCTTAATTTCTTTTGGATTATATGTAATTTGTTTGTCTTTTTTCCTTGATGCCAATACCATTTTCTTAGCTTGCTCTGTCTTAAGCTGCCATGCTAGGATTTTGTGCGTTTTTTCACCTAGTTCATAATATTTCTGTTTTGTCTTCATTATATTCTTCTCTACCTTATATGTTTGTAATGTTTCATATTTTATTTTTTTATCCGCCAATTCTCTTCTTTTAGTTGTATCTTCCTTCATTGCTAATTTTTTTTCTATGTTTACTATTTCACTTTCCAACTGCTCTGTTTCCTGATTATAGTCCTTCTTCATCTTGGTTACATAACTTATTATTTGCCCTCTAATGAATGCTTTCATTGCATCCCATAGTATAAACTTATCTTCCACTGATTCCGTATTTACTTCAAAATACATTTTTAATTGTTTTTCAATAAATTCTCTAAAATCCTGTCTTTTAAGTAGCATGGGGTTTAATCTCCATCTATACATTCTTGGAGGGATGACCTCTTGCTTTACTGTCAATATTAAGGGTGAATGGTCCGATAGCATTCTCGCTTTATATTCTGTTTTTCTTACTCTATCCTGCATACTAGCTGATAACAAAAATAGGTCTATTCTTGAGTATGTTTTATGTCTAGCCGAGTAGTATGAGTATTCCTTTTCTTTTGGGTTTTGTTTACTCTATATATCCAAAAGTTTCATTTCTTGCATTGATTTAATTATAAATTTGGTTACTTTGTTCTTCCTGTTAATTTTTTTCCCCGTTTTATCCATATTTGGATCCAAATTCAGGTTGAAATCCCCTCCTATTAGTATGTTCCCTTGCGTATTAGCTACCTTCAAAAAGATATCTTGCATAAACTTTTGATCTTCTTCGTTAGGTGAATATACATTAAGTAGATTCCAAAACTCCGAATATATCTGACATTTTATCATAACATATCTCCCTGCTGGATCTATTATTTCCTCTTCTATTTTAAATGGCACATTTTTACTAATTAATATAGCCACTCCTCTTGCTTTTGAATTATACGATGCTGCTGTTACATGTCCTACCCAATCTCTCTTTAATTTCTTGTGCTCCAATTCAGTTAAGTGTGTTTCTTGGACAAATGCTATATCAATTTTTTCCTTTTTCAGTAAATTTAGTAGTTTCTTCCTTTTAATTTGGTTATGTATTCCATTAATATTTAAAGTCATATAGTTCAGCGTAGCCATTTTATATTTTGTTTATCTTCTCTTTCCGTTTTTCCATCATTACCTTTTCTCCTTTTCCATTTCTGTTTTCTTATTTTCAACTCTTTATAAGACAACATTCCTACAACATCCAACATTTTCCTTATTCTCCTATTTATAACTTCTTTAGCCCCAATCTCCCCTTCCCCTCCTGAGTTGTCCTTTATCCCTTGTCGGACAACCACATCTCCCCTCTCCATTTGGGTTTGCGAATTCACTCGCAAGCGTCAACTGATTTTGCAGTGACCGCAACTCCCCCCCACCCAGCCCCCCCCAGAAAAGATTTCACTTTTCATATGTAACAAAGGTCACTCTTTCAGTTCCCTCCTTATTCCCTCTATTCCATTACCTTCCCTTATTAATTCTTGTCTATACTATCTATATAGAAGAAGGTGAATGCAATGTTGGCGTCATATCTAAGGAACAGGATACAAGAGCAGGGATGGGATGTTGAGGCTTTATAAGGCACTGGTGAGGCCTCCCTTGGAGTACGGGGACAGTTTTGGGCACCTTATTTAAGAAAGGATGTGTTGGCATTGGAGAGGGTTTAGAGATTATCAAGAATGATTCCTGCAATGTAGGGATTATCATATGAGGAACGTTTGATGGTTCTTGGACTGTACCCCTTGGAGTTCAGAAGAATCAGGGGGGACCTCATGGAAACATTTTTAATATTGAAAGCCCTAGACAGAGTAGATGTGGCAAAATTATCTCCCACGGTGGGAGAGTCAAGGACAAGAAGGCCCATCTTCAGGATTGAAGGGCACCCATTTATAACAGAGATGTGGAGGAATTTTTTCTGCCAGAGAGTGGTGAACCTCTGGAATCTTCTGCCACGGAGTGATTGGGTGCATTTAAGGCAGAGATTGATAGGGATCTGAATAGTCAGGGTACCAAAGATTATGGGGAGAAGGCAGGGAAGTGGGGTTGAATGAGAGAATGGATCAGCTCATGATGGAATGGCTGAGCAGACTTGACAGGCCAAACTGCCTACTTCTGCTCCAATATCCGATGGAATAATGGAAGAAGAGGAAAGAATTGATGAGGAAAGGTCACACAGTGATAAAACTATCAGGGTGCAGATTCCAAGGACTCTGTCCCAATGCTTCAACAGGAAGAATGATTCCCAGCAAACAAATACTCAGCAGCTATCACTCATCTGGATCGTTCAACATGGAGACAAAGAAACAAACGTGCCCTGACTTGAACTACTATTGGGCCCAGACCCTCCTGACAAATACCATTGGCAGAGGTGACCACGCTTAGAACATTCTTCAGCAGTGGCTGCAGTTTTGGGATCTTCTTCTGTGTCCTGCCTGTTGATAGGGTGAGCAAACTCAGTCGCTGGTCATCATACAACAGAATCGCCTCCTTCTCCTGTGGGGAAATCATATTTGGCAGCAACTGTAAAACATATGGCCATTGCGCCCAGACTCTCCGGCCAATAGATCCATCTCATTGAAACAGAGTGTAGAGAAATTGATCACAGCAGAAGTCAAATGCATAGATCAAATAGATAGAACTCCAAAGGCAAAGACACATAGAGGTTGTGAGACACAGTGTGTGAGAGAGGCAGTTAAACGGGTAAGTCCATAGAGGGCAAAAGACAAGCATCCTGGAGAAACTCGGGAGGTCACGCAGCATCCATAGGACAAGAGAGTGTGCAAGATAGAAAGAGAGAGAACGAGAAAGAGAGAGAAAGAAAGGAGGAGAGATACCCCTTCCAATGTCCCTTCCAGATGCAGAATCTGATCAATATCCCTCCAAACTTTCCCTTTCCAAATGTCTTTCGAACAGTGAAAATGTCCCCCACCTCTACCACTTACTTGGGCTGCTGTTCCATATATCCACTGTCCTGTGTTAAAAACATACCTCTCAGGTCTACTTTAAATATTTTTGTGTTGGGTTATCATGTTACAGCTGGACAAAATATTGGTTAGGCCATATTTGGAATATTGTGCAAGGTTCTGGTCACATGCAATAAAAAGGATGCAGGAGAATCAGAAAGAGCTTAGAACAAGTTCACCAGGATGTTTCCCAGAATGGAGGGCTGTCATTATAAAAAGGATTGGATTGAATGGGTAAATACTCCCTTGAATATAGGAAACTGAAGAGTGGTCTTCTATAAATGTTTCAAAGGCTTTTGGGTATGATTAGGGAAAGGGGATCAGGATATGGATCTAATGCAAGCAAATGGGATTGATGTAGAAGCCATCTTGGTCAGGAGGGATGAAATGAGCTGAAGGGTCTGTTTCTGTGCTGTGCTGCACAGCTCCAGGACTAAATCAGGAGTGTGATGAAATCACCTCCACCTGCTTGGATGAGTGTAGCTGCAGTAACTCTCCAGAGGCTTGGCACCACTGGGTCAAAGCAACTCATTTTAACACCACGCCATCACCACCCTGAACGTTCAACGTAAGGGTTCTCCAGATGATAATCTCCACCGCCAACATAGTGACTGTAATATGTACCATCTACATGGCAGTTACTCACACAGGCTACTCAGACCATAAGATATAGAGACAGAAGCAGGCCATTTGGCCCATCAATGACATTCTGCCATCCCATCATGCGCTGATCAATTCTCCAACTCAGCCCAAACCCCTGCCTTTGATACCCTGACCATTCAGATACCTATCAATCTCTGTTTTACATACTCCCAATGACCAGGCCTCCAGTCACCTGTGGTAGCAAATTCCAGAAATTCACCAGTCTCTGGCTAAAGAAATTCCTCCACATTCCTGTTTTAAATGGCACCCTTCTATCTTGAAGTTAACATAACATATAACATAACAATTACAGCACGGAAATAGGTCATTAGGCCCTTCTAGTCCGCACCGAACCAAACACCCCTCTCTAGTCCCACCTCCCTGCACAATGCCCATAACCCTCCATCTTCTTCTCATCCATATACCTGTCCGACCTTTTCTTAAATAATACAATTGACTCCGCCGCCACTATTTCTCCCGGAAGCTCATTCCACATGGCTACCACTCTCTGAGTAAAGAAGTTCCCCCTCATGTTCCCCCTCAAGTTGTGCCATCTTGTCCTAGACTCCCCTACTGTGGCAAACAACTGCCACCCCTACTCTGTCCAGGCCTCTGAACATTCAAATTGCTTCTACGAGGTCCCCCCTTCATTCTTCTGAATTCCAAGGAGTCCAGTCAAGTGCCATCAAATGTTCCTCATATGCCAATCTCGCACAAAACTGCACCCCGTACTCCAAGGGAGGCCTCACCAGGGCCTTATAAAGTCTCCCCATCCCTGCTCTTCTATCCTATCTTTCTAGATATTATGCCAACATTGCATTCACCTTCTTCACCCAGTGGTGAGTGGGTCAGTACTCATCCTGGGGGGTCAACCTTTAGGGGTCCCTGCACGAGTATCCCAAGTTCCTTTGCACCTCTGAATTTTGAACTTTCTCCCTATCCAAATAATAGTCGGCCCTTTTATCCCTTCTACCAAAGTGCATGATTGTACACTTTCCAACCATGGATTTAATCTGCCACCTCTTTGTGCATTCTCCTAATCTAAGTCTCTCTGCAGCCTCTCCATTTCCTCCTCACTACCTGCCTCTCCACTTATCTTTGTATCATTTGCAAACTTAGCCTCAAAGCTATTTATTCTGCAATCCAAATAATTTACAACATAATAAGTGGCCACAACACCAACCCCTGTGGTACACCACTGATAACCGGAAGCCAACCCACTCTCTATTTCATGCCAATTAGTCAATGCTCTACTCATGCGAATATCTTTCCTGTAATTGGACAAGCTCTGATCGCATTAAGTAGCCTCAAGTGTGGCACCTTAGCAAAGATCTTTTGAAAATCCAAATATACAACATCCATTGCATCCTCCATAATGTTTGGGACAAATACATTTTTTCCTTTATTTGTCCCTGTGCTCCACAGTTTTAAATTTGTAATCAAACAATTCACATGCGATTAAAGTCCACATTCCAGATTTTATTCAAGGTTATTTGTAGACATTTTTGATTGACCATGTAGAAATTTTATCACTTTTCATACATAGTTCCCTCATTTCAGGGCACCATAATGTCTGTTTGGGCGAACACGGGTATGTTGAATTGTTTCATTCGTGTAGGTATAAAAGAGCTAGGCTTGCTTCTCAGCTTTTAATTACCTTTGGAGTCTGTAGTTGAAATGTTTCAACGAGGACCAGAGTTTAAATTTAGACATATAGCACGGTAATAGGCCATTTCAGCCCACGAGTCCATGCCACCCAATTCATACCCCATTAACCTACACCCTGGATACATTTTGAACAATGGGAGGAAACCAGATCACCCCCCACCCCACAGAAAGCCAATGCAGACACTTGGAGAACGTGCAAACACCTTACAGACAGCGCGGGATTTGAACCCCGGTTCGGTCCGATTGCCTGGTGCTGTAAAGCCGTTACACTAACCGCTACACCCACCGTGCGGCCAACCATGCCAAGAATAAAACAGAAGAGACATCACCCAAACCTTAAGATTAACAAAATCGACAGTTTGGAAGATCATAAAGAAAAAAGGGCATACTGGTGAGCTCAGTAATCACAAAGGGACTGGAAATCCCAGGAAGTTCTCCACTGCTGATAACAATGAAGAAAAATCCACAAATATTTGTCAAACAGATCAGATTAGGAGGCAAGTATGGATGTGTCAGTGACTAATGTCCACAGAAGGTTTCATGAAAAAAAATTAAGAGGCTACACTGCAAGATGAAAACCATGTCTCCACACTTTGTTCCTGCCATCACTCGAATACAGGTTAATCTTGGTCTCATCTGTCCACAAGGCCTTTTTACAGAAATCTACAGCATCTTTTAAATATTTCTTGGCAAACTCTAATCTGACCATCCTTTCTGTGGCTAACTAGTGGTTTGCATCTCACAGTGTAGTCTCTGTATTCCTGTTCATGAACTCTTCTGCAGACAGTAGTCATCGACACCCCCACACCTGCCTCCTGAAGAGTGTTTCTGATCTGTTGGACATAGATCTGGGGACATCAGCAGTGGAGGTCTTTCTTCAAATACCAGTCCCTTTGCAATTATTGGGTAGTTTGCTCTTTCTTCTTAATGATATTCCAAACAGATGATTTTGGTAATCCTTAGGTTTGGTAAAGGTTCCATTAGCATCCACTGCTAAAGCAAATGGTTTGTCAAAATCAGGAGATTTTAACACAGGGCAATGGCATAGCATCTCCTTTAAATTTTCTAAAGCTGTCTGACACTCTTTAGTCCACCCAAATTTCTCCTCTTTCTTCAAAAGGTTGGTTAAAGGAAGAGCAACCTCAGCAAAATTTCTGCAAAACTTCCGATAATATCCTGCCATTCGTAAAAACCTTCTCACTGCTTTCTTGCCATTGGGAATAGGAAACTCAGAAATTGCATTCACCTTAGCTTGAATAGGTACAACTTTGCCATGGCCAACTACATGACCCAAGTCTGTTACAGTGGCATTTGCAAATTGACTTTTTGCTAAATTAACAGTTAAGTTTACTTTGGATATCTTGCAAACAATTTGTCCAATTCCCTTAGATGTTCTTCCCATGTGTCACTTTTTGTGACCAAGTCATTAATATAAGCATCTGTATGTGTTAATCATCCTTTGGAATGTTGCAGGGGCATTTTCATGCCAAAAGGTAACACATTATACTCATATAAACCAGATGGAGTTACTGTGATGAGTGTCGACCGATTGCCTCTAAGAGCCGATCTTACAGCAAAGAGGACCGTGAGTTTATTAAGGCTGAGACTCAGAGACTACTTAAAGAGGGGGTGATTGAACCCAGCAGGAGTCCATGGCGAGCCTAGGTGGTAGTGGTGAAAAATCACACTAAGAAACAACTGGCTGTTGACTCTTTCTTTGGCTTGGCTTCGCGGGCGAAGATTTATGGAGGGGGTAAAAGTCCACGTCAGCTGCAGGCTCGTTTGTGGCTGACAAGTCCGATGCGGGACAGGCAGACACGGTTGCAGCGGCTGCAGGGGAAAATTGGTTGGTTGGGGTTGGGTGTTGGGTTTTTCCTCCTTTGCCTTTTGTCAGTGAGGTGGGCTCTGCGGTCTTCTTCAAAGGAGGTTGCTGCCCGCCAAACTGTGAGGCACCAAGATGCACGGTTTGAGGCGATATCAGCCCACTGGCGGTGGTCAATGTGGCAGGCACCAAGAGATTTCTTTAGGCAGTCCTTGTACCTCTTCTTTGGTGCACCTCTGTCACGGTGGCCAGTGGAGAGCTCGCCATATAACACGATCTTGGGAAGGCGATGGTCCTCCATTCTGGAGACATGACCCACCCAGCGCAGCTGGATCTTCAGCACCGTGGACTCGATGCTGTCGACCTCTGCCATCTCGAGTACTTCGACGTTAGGGATGAAAGCGCTCCAATGGATGTTGAGGATGGAGCGGAGACAACACTGGTGGAAGCGTTCTAGGAGCCGTAGGTGATGCCGGTAGAGGACCCATGATTCAGAGCCGAACAGGAGTGTGGGTATGACAACGGCTCTGTATACGCTTATCTTTGTGAGGTTTTTCAGTTGGTTGTTTTTCCAGACTCTTTTGTGTAGTCTTCCAAAGGCGCTATTTGCCTTGGCGAGTCTGTTGTCTATCTCATTGTCGATCCTTGCATCTGATGAAATGGTGCAGCCGAGATAGGTAAACTGGTTGACCGTTTTGAGTTTTGTGTGCCCGATGGAGATGTGGGGGGGCTGGTAGTCATGGTGGGGAGCTGGCTGATGGAGGACCTCAGTTTTCTTCAGGCTGACCTCCAGGCCAAACATTTTGGCAGTTTCCGCAAAGCAGGACGTCAAGCGCTGAAGAGCTGGCTCTGAATGGGCAACTAAAGCGGCATCGTCTGCAAAGAGTAGTTCACGGACAAGTTTCTCTTGTGTCTTGGTGTGAGCTTGCAGGCGTCTCAGATTGAAGAGACTGCCATCCGTGCGGTACCGGATGTCAACAGCGTCTTCATTGTTGAGGTCTTTCATGGCTTGGTTCAGCATCATGCTGAAGAAGATTGAAAAGAGGGTTGGTGCGAGAACACAGCCTTGCTTCACGCCATTGTTAATGGAGAAGGGTTCAGAGAGCTCATTGCTGTATCTGACCCGACCTTGTTGGTTTTCGTGCAGTTGGATAATCATGTTGAGGAACTTTGGGGGACATCCGATGCGCTCTAGTATTTGCCAAAGCCCTTTCCTGCTCATGGTGTCGAAGGCTTTGGTGAGGTCAACAAAGGTGATGTAGAGTCCTTTGTTTTGTTCTCTGCACTTTTCTTGGAGCTGTCTGAGGGCAAAGACCATGTCAGTAGTTCCTCTGTTTGCGCGAAAGCTCACTGTGATTCTGGGAGAATATTCTCGGCGACACTAGGTATTATTCTATTTAGTAGAATCCTAGCGAAGATTTTGCCTGCAATGGAGAGCAGCGTGATTCCCCTGTAGTTTGAGCAGTCTGATTTCTCGCCTTTGTTTTTGTACAGGGTGATGATGGTGGCATCACGAAGGTCCTGAGGCAGTTTTCCTTGGTCCCAACAAAGCTTGAAAAACTCATGCAGTTTGGCATGCAGAGTTTTGCCGCCAGCCTTCCAGACCTCTGGGGGGGATTCCATCCATACCTACTGCTTTGCCACTTTTCAGTTGTTCGATTGCCTTATATGTCTCATCCTGGGTGAGGACCTCATTCAGCTCTAGCCTTAAGGGCTGTTGAGGGAGCTGGAGCAGGGCGGAATCTTGGACTGAGCGGTTGGCACTGAAAAGAGATTGGAAGTGTTCTGACCATCGGTTGAGGATGGAGATCTTGTCGCTGAGGAGGACTTTGCCGTCTGAGCTGCGCAGCGGGCTTTGGACTTGGGGTGAGGGGCCGTACACTTGGGGTGAGGGGCCGTAGAAACCCCTGAAGTCGCCAATGTCCGCGCTGAGCTGGGTTCGTTTGGCGAGGCTAGTCCACCACTCATTTTGGATCTCCCGGAGTTTGCGCTGAAGATGGCTGCATGCGCAACGGAAGGCTTGTTTCTTCTCTGGACAGGACAGCTTTGTAAGGTGAGCCTGGTGGGCAGCTCGCTTCTTTGCCAGCAGCTCCTGGATTTCCTGGCTGTTTTCGTCAAACCAGTCCTTGTTTTTCCTGGAGGAGAAGCCCAGTACCTCTTCAGTGGATTGCAGTATGGTAGTCTTCAACTGATCCCAGAGAGTTTCAGGGGATGGGACCGTGAGGCGGGTTGCATCGTCGAGCTTTGCTTTGAGGTTTGCCTGGAAGTTTCCTCTCGCTTCGTCTGACTGCAGGTTTCCAACATTGAACCTCTTTCTGGGGGCTTTACTGTTCCTGGGCTTTGGCTTGAAGTGAAGGTTGAGCTTGCAGCGAACCAGCCGGTGGTCAGTGTGGCATTCCGTGCTGGGCATGACCCTGGTGTGGAGCACATCTCGTTTGTCACTTTCTCGTCCAGGAGGTGCCAGTGTTTGGATCGGGGATGCATCCAGGTAGTCTTAAGGCTGTCCTAAAGGGTGTTTGTAATGACAAGCCGCTGTTCTGCGCAGAGCTCCAACAGGAGGCGCCATTGTCGTTGCACTTGCCGATGCCATGCTTGCCCAGGATTCCTGGCCAGGTTTCTGAGTCTTTGCCGACGCGAGCGTTGAAGTCGCCAAGGATGACAACCTTGTCGGCTGTAGGGTTGCGTTGGATGAGGTTGCGCAGGTCAGTGTAGAACTTGTCCTTTTCTGCTGGTTCCGCCTGGAGGGTTGGAGCATAGACACTGATGAGGGTGATGCAACACTTGTTTTGAAGGGGGAGTCGCATGGACATGATTCGGTCCGATTGGCCTGTCAGAAGGTTTTAGAGTTTGGAGGCAATGAAGTTCTTGACCATGAAGCCTACACCAGATAGGCGTCATTCATCCGAAGGCTTGCCAGACCAGTAGAGTGTGTAGCCCGCGTCGCGTTCTTGGAACTGCCTACATCTGCCAGGCGGACTTCACTGAGAGTGGCTATGTCGATGTCAAGTCTGAGGAGTTCATGTGCAATGAGGGCAGACCGACGTTCAGGTTGGTGGCTGTCAGCCTTGTCTAGCATGGTTCTGAAGTTCCAGCATGCTAGCTTGAGTTTGTGAGCATCTTTTGAGGGGGAGGACGTGGAGGGGGAGGACGTGGAGGGGGAGGACGTGGACCTGTCCTCGGGCCTGCGCAAAGGAGCTTTTAGGTGGAGTGCAGTGCGCGCAGTACTGGCTCCACCCTTTACACCCATGGTTCGTGTGCCGTGGCCAAGCAAGCTGGGACGTGGCAGCGAGGTCCTTGGGTTGTAGGTTTTATATCGGAGTGGCCTTCTCCTATGCAGGTTTCTTACCCGGGCTGGAGGGGTCTGCCTCCCCTCCTAGGTCATTCCATACTGCCCGGACCGGGGCCGAGGCCGCCGCAGCTCTCCCTGTGCCCGGACTGGGGCCGCCGCCTCCCACTCTCTGCCCGGATCGGGGCCTCCGCCTGCCTCACTCGACCGAGGCCGCCGTCTCCCCTTTGCTCCTGCCCGGATCGGGGCCGCCGCCGTCTACCCTTCGCCCGGACCGGGGCCAGGGCCGCCGCTGCTCTCCCTGTGCCCGGACCGGGGCCGCCGCCTCCAACTCTCTGCCCGGACCGGGGCCTCCGCCTGCCTCACTCGACCGAGGCCGGGGCCGCCATCTCCCCCTTGCTCCTGCCCGGATCGGGGCCGCCGCCGCCTACCCTTCGCCCCGACCGGGGCCGGGGCCGCCGCTGCACTCTACAGCCAGACAATTAACCATTATACTAACTACCACCTGGGCTCGTATTTCCACCTACCCCCTGCCTCGCATTAACAAAATGGTTAATCAGATAACACAATATAAAGTGTACTCGACTATTGACCTTAAGGCAGACTACCACCAAATTCCCATAAAAAATGTGAACGACCCTATACGGCATTCGAGGCTAATGGGAGGCTATACCAGTTTAGGAGGGTACTTTTTGGAGTCACTAATGGTGTGTCAGTGTTTCAGAGGGAGATGAATAAAATCGTTAGCGCGTATGAGTTACAGGGTACGTTTCCCTATCTGGATAATGTCACTATCTGTGGGAAGACCCAGACCAAACATGACGACAACCTAAAAAAATTTTTAGCAATAGCCAAAAAACTCAGCCTTAAATTTAACGAGGGCAAATGTGTTTTCAATGCAACAGAACTACCCATTCTGGGCTACATTGTTCATGAGGACGAAATCCGTCCCGATCCTGAAAGAATGGCCCTCCCTTAAGAAGTTGCCACCCCCAGATTTCACAAAAGCCCTTAAGAGGTGTATGGGATTCTTTTCCTACAACTGCAAATGACTACGCTACGAAAGCGCACCCCCTGTTTCGACACAAAATCTTTCCCTCTCTCTCCAGCAACTCTGAAAGCTTTTGAGAGAATTAAAACTGATATTGCCAAAGCTGCACTCTCGACCATCGACGAGGATGTCCAAGTCCAAGTAGAAACCGATGCCTCAGATTGTGCTTTAGCAGGAACCCTTAGTCAAAAGGGCAGACCAGTGGCATTTTTCTTCTGCACATTACACGGACTTGAACTTAAACATCCGGCCATTGAAAAAGAAGCCCAGGCTATCATTGAAGCTGTTCACTACTGGAGACACTTTCTCACTGGTAGAAAATTCACCCTGGTCACTGATCAGAAATTTGTAGCTTACATGTTTGATACTAATCACAAAAGTAAAATTAAAAATGACAAGATGGCACACTGGCGAATAGAACTCTCAACTTACAATTATGAGATCCTGAGTACAGACCTGGCAAGTTAAATGATCCCTCCGACATACTGTCACGAGCTGCTGCCGGTCGGTGCTCAGCTTGAAGGACTAAAGGAGATCCATAGCAGACTGTGCCACCAAAGGGTCACAAGATTCTTCCTCTACACAAGGGCTAACAACCTTCCTTACTGCCTCGAAGAAGTCAGAAAGCTGACTAGAAGCTGCCCTGTATTTTAAAGCTCCGGGGTCCATTCTCATCAAAGCGACCCGACCTTTTGAAAGGATCAGTTTAGATTTTAAAGGGTCATTGCCTTCTAACAACAAAAATGTGTTTTTCCTTACTGTAATCAACTAATATTCAAGGTTTCCCTTCACGATACCCTGCCCTGATGTCTCAACGACTTCTGTCATTAAGGCACTTGACAGAATCTTCAGTATTTTTGGTTTTCCCAGCTACATTCATACAGACAAGGGCTCAGCATTCATGAGCGCAGAGCTGTGCCAAGCTCTGTTACGCAAGGGGATTGCCACCAGCCGCACCACGAGCTACAACCCCCAGGGCAATGGGCAGGTCGAAAGGGCTAACGCCACAGTTTGGAAGACTGTCAACCTTGCGTTAAAGACACATGGTTACCCTACTTGGTGGCAGGACATGCTGCCTGAGGCGCTACATTCCATTTGGAAATCATGAACATATGTTGACTTTTCCGAGAAAATCAGGGACCGTGATGGACTGGCCAGCCTGTCTATCTGAATCTGGAACCGAGCTGCTGAAGAGACACGCTCGGACGTGCAAAACAGACCCTCTTGTCCTGCCAGTTCAACTGCTGCACACTAATCCCAATTATGCCCACATTAAATTTCCAGACGGGAGCACAGACACAGTACCCCTAAGAGACCTGGCCCCGTATGGCTCACCCCTTCCGCACGCCCCCACTCAGAGTGATCCTGAGAGGGTGGATGCACCACCCCAGCCTGTGACCCCTAGCTTCACGCAGGTGATTCTGGAGAGGGTCCAGAAGTCCTGCCATCTCACATTACCAACCAGGGAACTGTATCAACACCACCAGTTCCCAAGGTTGTCACTCCTGCAAAACCACCACCTTCTTCAATAAGGAGTTCTTCTCACGTTCGAAAACAACCCAAGAGTCTCCACTATTCATAAACATCTCATTATATTCTGATAGTTGCTAGCCATGGTTTGGCTCTGTCAGTAAATTCTCAAAGCCATTTATTTGACCGTTTTATGTTATGCATACAGTAGAATTGCTTGTTCACTTCATTGTTACCTTAGAAGCTGTTCTTTTAATATTAACCCAACTTCTGCTGGGGGGAGACTGTGATGAATCTGTGTCGTGCTGTCAGTCTTTCGCTGGGCTTAGTCTGCTCTCCTGACATTGGACGTGTATTATCTCTACCACTAAAGACACTCCCCTTGGGTAGAACTGTGTATGCGCCCATTATCATTCCTTATTGTATTACTAAGTTTCTACTAATAAAAGCCATGATTTCTGGTTAACTACACAGCCTTCGGTTTCTTCATTAACTGGCACTTCAATTACAAAAGTCGAGATATTCTTTCCTCTCTCAGTTCTAACCACAGAGCTAACGGGCGACATTTCTTACTGTTTTATTCCTGTTTTTCAGCCTCATAACGGCTTCTTTGACTTTCATGGTTCTCATGTTGAAAAATGGCAACTACAGATTCCAAAGGCTTCGAAGCCAGCCCAGCTCTCTCATACCTGCACCAATGAAGCAATTGAATATACTCACAAATACCTGTGAAGCCAAATGTCCCAAACATTAGGGTGCCCTGAAATGAGGGGACTATGTATAAAAAGTGCCCTAATTTCTACATGGTCAAACCAAAATGTGTACAATAACCTTGAGTAAAATCTGGAATGTGCACTTTAATAAAAGGTGAATCGTTTAATTATAAATTTAAAATTGCAGAGCAAATAAAGGAAAAAAGTGTCTTTATCCCAAACATTATGAAGGGCACTGTATGTCTAGCGAGCTCATGGTTTCCTCAATTAATAGCAGTAGGTTTATCAGGCAAAATTCTTCCTTAAGGAACCCATGCTGACTTGGGCCTATCCTGTTATGCACCTCCAGGTACTCCGTAATCTCATCCTTGACAATCCATTCCAACTTACCAACCACCGATGTTAGGTAAACAGGTCTATCATTTCCTTTCTCCTGCCTCCTTCCCTTTTAAAATAGTGGAGTAACCTTTGCAATCTTCCAGTCTTCTGCAACCATGCCAGAATCTTTTGATTCTTGGAAGATCACTACTAATGCTAAATTAATTCTTTGCTTCAGTATTCACCAGAAAAAAGGACCTTGATCAGGTGAGTTTGGAATAGAACAGACTTGTGTGCTGGACCATGTTAAGATTATGGAATAGGAAGTGTTGGATGTTCTTAAAACCATCAAGATTGCTGTCCATGGGGCCAGATGTGATATACCCCAGGCTGCTGTGGGAAGGGATGAAAGAGATAGCTGGGCAGGGACTAAGATCTTTGCAACTTCCTTGGCCACAGAGGAGGGGCTGGAGGATTGGAGAATGGCAAATGTGGTCACCTTGTTTAAAAAATGTTATAAGGAGAATCATGGGAATTATAAACAAAAGGATCTATGATCATTTGGAGAAGTACAGTCTACTCAAGGATAGTCAGCATGTCTTTGTGAAGAGAAGATCATGCCAAATTGTGTTTTTTGAGGAGGTAACAAAACACATTGATGAGGATAGGACAGTAGATGTGATCTATAAGGATTTTAGCAAGTTATTTGACAAGGTCCCCAGTGAGAGACTCATTCAGAAAGTTATGAGGCATGGGATTCATGGAACTTTGGCTGTATAGATTAAAAACTGGCTTTCATGTAGACAGCAGAGAGTGGTAGTGGACAGAAAGCACTATGTCTGGAGGTCAGTGACTAAAGGAGTCCCACAGAGATTTGTTCTGGGACTCCTGCTCTTTGTGATTTTTATAAATGACCTAGATGAAGAAGCAGAAGGATGGGTCAGTAAGGTTGCAAATGATACAAAGGTTGGAGGAGTTGTGGATAGTCCTGAAGATTGTTGTTAGTTACAAGAGGATATAGACAGGAAACCGAGTTGGGCAGAGAAGTGGCAGATGGCGTTCAACCCAGATAAGTATGAGGAGATGCATTTTGGAAATTCAAACCAGAAGGGTGAGTATAAGGTTAGTGGTTGGAAACTGAACAGTGTGGAGGAATAGAGGGACCTTGAGGTCCAAATCAATATATCTCTCAAGGTCGCCGTGCAGGTTGAAAGGATAGTTAAGAAGGCCACAGTTGACTTCATTAATAAGGGGATTGAGTTCAAGAGTCGAGAGGTCATGTTGAAATTCTCCAAATCTCTGGTGAGACTATATTAAAGTATTGTGCTCAGTTCTGATCATATAATTACAAGAAGGATGTGGAAGCGATGGAGAATTGGAAAATGTCATATGAGGCAAGGTTAGCAGAGTTGGGACTTTTCACTTTGGAGGGAAGAAGAATGAGAGGAGACGACATAGAGGTCTAGAAGATTCTGAGAGGAATATAGAAGGTAAACAGCCAGCACCTGTATCCCCAGGTTGAATGTAGCAAACAGCAGGGGATATCCCTAAGAAGTGAAGGGAGAGAAGTTTAGGGGAGACATCATAGGTAAGATTTTTTTTTTTTTTTTTTTTTTTTAAACACACACAGAGAGTCCTGGGTGCCTACAATACCTTGCCAGTGATGGTGGTGGAGGCTGAAACATTAGGGACATTTAAGAGACTTTTAAACAGCCACATGAATGAAAGAAAAATAGAGGTTTACTAGGTAGGGTTTAGATTTTCTTGCTATGGATAAATAGGTTGGCACAACATTGAGGGCCAAAGGGCCTGTACAGAGCTATAATGTTCTATGTTCATGCCTCCACAATCTCTCGCTACTTCTTTCAGAACTTGAGGGTGTCATCCATCTGGTCCGGGAGACTTATCCACCTTTAGACCTTTCAGCTTCCCAAGCACCTTCCCCCTGGTGATCGTGACTGCACTCATTGCTCTGCCCTAATACCCTTCAACATCCAATATACTGTTCATGTTTTCCACAGTGAAGACTGAGGCCAAATACTCATTCGGATCTTCTGCCCTCTCCCTGTCTCCCATTACAATTTCTCCAGCGTCATTTTCTATCGATCCATTGTCTACTCTCACCTCTTTTTACTGAGTGAACTTAAAAAAAAGCTTTTAGTATGCATTTTGATATTATTTCCTTGCTTCCGTTCAAAGTTCATCTTTTCCTTCCTAGTGACTTTCTTAGTTGCCTTCTGTAACCTTCCCACTAATTTTTGCTTCCTGTCTGCCCTGCCTTTTGCCTTTACTTTCTCTTGTCAGCCACAGTTGTCATTTTTATATTCAAATATTTCTTCTTATTTGGAATTTCCCTGTCCTGCACCTTCCTTATTTCTCACAGAAGCTCCAGCCATTGTTGCCCTGCCGACTTCCCTGCGAGTGTGACTTTCCAATTCACTTCTGCCAGTTCCTCCCTCATATCTCTCTCATCCCCTTTATTCCACTGGTTTACTGGCACATCCGATTTAGTTTCTCCCTCTCAAACTGCAGGGTGAATTCTTTCATTTTATGATTACTGCCTCCAAAGAGTTCTCTTCCCTTCATCTCCCTTCTCAACTCTGGTTTAGTACCCAATGCCCAATCCAAAATTGTCATTTCCCTTTGTCAGTTCAGCCACAAATTGTTCTTAAGAGTCACCCTGAAGGCCTTCAATAAATTCCTTTCCGTGGGATCCAGCACCTACCTGTTTCTCCTCCAATCTACCTTCATATTGAAATCGCCCATGACTTATGCAACATTGCCCTGTTTGCATGCCTTTTCGCTCTCCGTCTGTAGCCATCCTGGCTATGGTTTGGAGGCCTGTATATAACTCCCATCCCTTACAGTTGCTTCATTCTACCCACAGGGATTCTATATCTTCTGATCCAATGTCTCCCCTCTCCAAAGATTGAATTCCATTTTAAACCAGCAGAACCAACTCCCTCTCTACCTTCCTGTCCTTCTAATACACTGTTTATCCAGAGATAGTTAGTTCCTAGCTGTAGTCTTCTTTCAGCCACGGCTCAGTGATGGCCGCAATGTCATACATGCCAACTTCCAACTGCACAACTAGATTATCAACCTTATTTCTTATATTTCTTAGAACTGCCATCCAAACCTAAACTTCTCTCTCCATGGACAAGGACATAAAGTGTATGACGACACCTTCAAGGTTCACTTTATCCCAGCTTGGAAATAGAACAATGGCATTTCATTGTTAATGGGTCTAAATCTGATCCCTTTCCCCAAAACCATTGAGGAAGCACTGCAGTGGATCAAGATGGCAGCTCAACCTCACCATCTTGAGGGCAATTAGGGTGGACGTAGAATGACAGAGGTGTACAATCCATTGATCATTGGGGGATCAGAGGTGGAGAGGGTGAGCAACTTTAAATTCTTGGGAGTCACTATCTTGGAGGATCTTTCCTGGACCCAACGGACTAATGCCATTGTGAAGAAAGCACGTCGGCGCCTCTACTTCATCAGGAGCTTGCAGAGGTTCTGCATGACATCGGAAACCCTGGCAAATTTCTACAGATGTGTGGTGGAAAGTGTGCTGACTGTGCATTATGGTCTCATATGGGGACACCAATACCCCTGAGTGCAAATCCCTCCAAAAGGTAGTGGACACATCCCAGGACATACAGGCAAAACCCTCCCCACTATTGGGTACATCTACAGGGAACGTTGCCGTTGGAGAGCAGCAGTAATCATCAAGGATCCACCCCAACCAGCACATGCTCTGTTCTCACTGCTGCCGTCAGGAAAGAGGTATCGGTGCCACAAGACTCGCACCACCAGGTTCAGGAACATTTGCTCCCCCTCCACCATCAGACTCCTCAATGACAAACTCAAACAGGGTCTCATTAAGGCCTCTTATTCTGCTCGTTATTTATTATTGAATATTTATTTTCTGTATCGCATGTCCTTCTTGTTTATATTTCTCTCTTTTGTTTACACATCTTTTTACACAACTGTTCTGCCTGGCCTGCAGGAAATAAAAATCTCAGGCTTATATGTGGTCATATATGTACTCTGAGAATAAACCTGACAATAAGCCAGTGCTGAACAGTCTATGCAAGTGAACAAAGAAAGAATATGCCTGGGAGAGACTGTGTCCGTGGACTGACCTGCCCAATCCAGTGGAGTCGGGGCCATGGTATCTTGTGATTGATGCTGGCAGACAGAAGCACCTCGAGTTTCAGCTTCATGATGTGGGAGGCAAAGCTCCATCAGTCAGGAGTGTCGTCAGCTGGACCTGAAACCAACACCACACACAATATCACACAAACACCGGCACCCGCACTGTGGGACTGCAGGACAGTGCCCACTTGCACTGTGGGACTGCAGGACAGTGCCCACTTGCACTGTCCCCACCCCCGCGGGCTCTCCACCAACCCCCACACACTACCCCACTTTTTTTTTATTTTATTTTTCACACTATAAACCACATTTTCCTTTTCAAATATATAGTGTCGTTTTCTCTCCCCCCTCCCTCTTCCCATCCCACCCTCCCTACCTCCCCTCCCATTCATTTAAAGTTGAGAATATAAGATGCATTAAACCCGTCAAACAATGTTGTCACTCAATAAAAATAAACAAGAAATTCCACTGAGTCAATTCTTTTCATTCCGTTATCCTTCTGTCATTTTAGGTGGTAGATGTCCCCGGTAGGTTTTCTCTATTAGAGAAATATGTATGGCTCCCATATTTGTTCAAATATTGTAATATTATTTCTTAAATTATGTTATTTTTTCTAATGGAATACATTTATTCATTTCTATATACCATTGCTGTATTCTCAAGTTATCTTCTAATTTCCAGGCTGACATAATACATTTTTTTGCTACGACTAGAGCTATCCTAACAAATCTTTTTTGTGCACCATCCAAATCAAGTCCAAATTCTTTGCTTTTTATGTTACTTAGGAGGAAGATCTCTGGGTTTTTTGGTATATTGCTTTTTGTGATTTTATTTAATATCTGGTTTAGATCTTCCCAAAATTTTTTCACTTTCTCACATGTCCAGATTGCATGAATTGTTGTTCCCATTTCCTTTTTACAGCGAAAACATCTGTCAGATACTGTTGGGTCCCATTTATTTAACTTTTGAGATGTAATATATAGCCTGTGTATCCAGTTATATTGTATCATACGTAACCTCGTGTTTATTGTATTTCTCATAGTTCCTGAGCATAACTTCTCCCATATTTCATTCTTTATCTTTATATTTAAATCTAGTTCCCATTTTTGTTTAGTTTTACCATTTGTTTCCTCATTCTCCTTTTCTTGTAGTTTCATATACATGTTTGTTATAAATTTTTTGATTATCATTGTGTCTGTAATCACATATTCAAGGTTACTTCCCTCTGGTAACCTCAGACTGTTTCCAATTTGTCCTTCAAGTAGGATTTCAGTTGGTAGTATGCCAACACTGTATCTTGAGTTATATATTTATCCTTCATTTGTTCAAAGGATAATAATTTATTTCCTGAAAAGCAATTTTCTATTCTTTTGATCCCTTTTTTCTCCCATTCTCTAAAGGAAAGGTTATCTATTGTAAAAGGGATAAGCTGATTTTGCATCAATATTAGTTTTGGTAATTGGTAATTTGTTTTATTCCTTTCTACATGAATCTTCTTCCAAATATTGAGCAGATGATGTAATACTGGAGAATTCCTACGTTGTACCAATTTTTCATCCCATTTATATATGTTCGGGTATCTTCTCCCCTATTTTATCTAGTTCTAATCTAGTCCAATCTGGCTTTTCCCTTGTTTGATAAAAATCTGATAGGTATCTTAATTGTGCGGCTCTATAATAATTTTTGAAGTTTGGCAATTGTAAGCCTCCTTGTTTATACCATTCTGTTAATTTATCTAGTGCTATCCTCGGTTTCCCCCCTTTCCATAAAAATTTCCTTATTATTTTCTTTAACTCCTTGAAGAATTTCTCCGTCAAGTGTATTGGCAATGCCTGAAATAGGTATTGTATCCTTGGGAAAATGTTCATTTTAATACAGTTTATCCTTCCTATTAGTGTTAGTGGTAAGTCTTTCCAATGCTCTAAGTCGTCCTGTAATTTTTTCATTAGTGGATAATAATTGAGTTTATATAGATGGCCGAGGTTTTTATTTATTTGTATACCTAGGTATCGTATTGCTTGCATTTGCCATCTGAATGGTGATTCTTTCTTAAATTTTGAGAAATCCGCATTATTCAATGACATTGCTTCACTTTTATTTGTGTTAATCTTGTATCCCGACACTTCTCCATATTCCTTCAATTTCTTATGTAATTCTTTTATTGATAGTTCTGGTTCTGTTAAGTATACTATAACGTCATCTGCAAATAACCTGATTTTATATTCCTTGTCTTTTATTTTTTTCCCTTTTATTTTATTTTCTGTTCTTATCAATTCTGCTAGTGGTTCTATGGCTAACGCGAACAATAAGGGTGATAGTGGGCATCCCTGCCTTGTTGATCTGCTTAAGTTAAATTGTTTTGATATATATCCATTTACTGTCACTTTCGCCAATGGCCCCTTATATAATGCTTTAATCCAATTAATATATTTCTCTGGTAAACTGAATTTTTGTAGTACTTTGAATAAATAATTCCATTCTACTCTGTCAAAGGCCTTCTCTGCGTCTAAAGCAACCGCTACTGTTGGAGCTTTATTTCCTTCTACTGCATGAATTAAGTTAATAAATTTACAAATATTGTCTGTTGTTCGTCTTTTTTTAATAAATCCAGTTTGGTCTAGATTTACTATTTTTGGTACATAGTTGGCTAATCTGTTTGCTAATAGTTTAGCTATTATCTTATAATCTGTGTTAAGTAAAGATATTGGTCTATATGACGCTGGTGTGAGTGGATCTTTCCCTGTCTTTGGTATTACTGTAATTATTGCTGTTTTGCATGAATCTGGTAAGCTTTGTGTTTTATCAATCTGGTTGATTACTTCCAGGAGGGGAGGAATTAATAAATCTTTAAATGTTTTATAGAATTCTATTGGGAGTCCATCCTCTCCTGGTGTTTTATTATTTGGTAGTTTTTTAATTATCTCTTGTATTTCTACTATTTCAAATGGTTCTGTTAATTTATTTTGTTCCTCTATTTGTAATTTTGGTAGTTCAATTTTAGTTCAAAATTCATCTATTTTGTCTTCTTTCCCTTCGTTTTCAGTTTGGTATAATTGTTCGTAGAATTCTCTGAAGTTTTAATTAATCTCCGTTGGATTATATGTGATTTGCTTGTCTTTTTTCCTTGATGCCAATACCATTCTCTTAGTTTGTTCTGTCTTAAGCTGCCATGCTAGAATTTTGTGCGTTTTTTCTCCTAGTTCATAATATTTCTGTTTTGTCTTCATTATGTTCTTCTCCACCTTGTATGTTTGTAGTGTTTCATATTTTATTTTTTTTATCTGCCAATTCTCTTCTTTTAGTTGTGTCTTCCTTCATTGCTAATTCTTTTTCTATATTTGCTATTTCCCTTTCCCAACTGCTCTGTTTCCTGATTGTAGTCCTTCTTCATCTTGGTTACATAACTTATTATTTGCCCTCTGATGAACGCTTTCATTGCGTCCCATAGTATAAACTTATCTTTCACTGATTCCGTATTTATTTCAAAGTACATTTTCATTTGTCGTTCAATGAATTCTCTAAAATCCTGCCTTTTAAGTAGCATAGAGTTTAATCTCCATCTATACATTCTTGGAGGGATGTCCTCTAACTCTATTGTCAATATCAGGGTGAGTGGTCCGATAATATTCTAGCTTTATATTCTGTTTTTCTTACTCTATCTTGCATGCGAGCTGATAACAGGAATAGGTCTATTCTTGAGTATGTTTTGTGTCAACCCGAATAATATGAATATTCCTTTTTCTTTGGGTGTTGTTTCCTCCATATATCCAAAAGTTGCATTTCTTGCATCGATTTAATTATAAATTTGGTTACTTTGTTCTTTCTGTTAATTTTTTTCCCAGTTTTATCCATGTTTGAATCCAAATTAAGGTTGAAATCCCCTCCTATTAGTATGTTCTCTTGCGTGTCTGCTATCTTCAAAAAAAATCTTGCATAAATTTTTGATCTTCTTCGTTAGGTGAATATACATTGAGTAAATTCCAAAATTTTGAATATATCTGACATTTTATCATTACATATCTCCCTGCTGGATCTATTATTTCCTCCTCTATTTTGATTGGTACATTTTTATTGATTAATATAGCTACTCCTCTAGCTTTTGAATTATTTGACGCTGCTGTTACATGTCCTACCCAATCTCTCTTTAATTTCTTGTGCTCCATTTCAGTTAAATGTGTTTCTTGCACGAATGCTATATCAATTTTTTTCTTTTTTCAGTAAATTTAGCAGTTTCTTCCTTTTGATTTGGTTATGTATTCCATTAATATTTAAAGTCATATAGTTCAACATAGCCATTTCATACTTTATTTATCTTTCCTTTCCGTTTCCTCATCATCACCTTTCCTTCTTATCCATTTCTGCTTTCTTTTTTTTGAATACTTTATAAGACAACATTTCTAAAACATCAAACATTTCCCTTATTCTCCTATCTAAAATTTCTTTAACCCCACTATCCCATCCCCTTCCTGAGCTGCCCTTTATCCCTTGTCGGGCAACCACATCTCCCCTCTCCATTTGGATTTGCGAATTCACTCGCAAGCATCAACTGATTTCGCAGTGACCGTAACTCCTCCCCACCCAGCCCCCCCAAAAAAGATCTTAATTTTCATATACAACAAAGGTCACTCTCTTAATTCCCTCCTTACTTCCTTTCTTCCCTTTCTTTCCCTTATTAATTTTTATCTATACTCTATATATTTTCTTTTAAATACGGATACACTCATGTACACACATAAATACATACATACACACACATATATATATATAGATATATACCCATATACACACATACATATAGTTCGTGGTTATTTTTGCTCTCGTTACATGTCTTCATCTCTCTGTCTGTTTTGTAGTTGTTCTGCAAATTTTCGTGCTTCCTCCGGATTCGAGAATAGTCTGTTTTGCTGCCCTGGAAGAACTATTTTAAGTACCGCTGGGTACTTTAGCATAAATTTATATCCTTTTTTCCATAGGATCACTTTTGCTGTTTTAAACTCCTTTCTCTTCTTCAGGAGTTCAAAACATGTCTGGATAGAAAAAAAATTTTTGACCTTTGTATTCCAGTGGTTTTTTTGTCTTTTCTTATTTTCTTCATTGCTTTCTCCAATATATTTTCTCTTGTTGTATATCTTAGGAATTTTACTAAAATGGATCTCTTTTTTTGTTGTGGCTGTGGTTTAGGGGCTAATGTTCTATGTGCCCTTTCTATTTCCATTTCTTCCTGTAATTCTGGTCTTCCTAGGACCCTGGGGATCCAATCTTTTATGCAATTCTTCATCTTCCTTAAGGCCCACTATCTTTATATTGTTTCTCCTATTATAATTTTCCATTATATCTATCTTCTGAGCTAACAGCTCTTGTGTCTCTTTAACTTTTTTATTAGATTCTTCTAATTTCTTTTTAAAGTCCTCTACTTCCATTTCTATGGCTGTTTCTCGTTCTTCCACCTTGTCCACTCTTTTTCCTATATCTGTCATGACCATCTCTAATCTATTCATTTTTTCTTCTGTACTTTTAATTCTTCTTTTTATTTCACTAAATTCTTGTGATTGCCATTCTTTTACTGATTCTATATATTCTTTAAAAAAATATATATCCATGTACTTGCCCTTCCCTTCTTCTTCCATTTCTCTATGTTCTTCTTCTTCCTCCTGGTTGGTCATGTTGTTTCCTTGATTTCATTTTACTCTCTTCTTTCTTGTTCTTGTTGTTTTCTATGTTCTCTTCTTGTTGTTGTGTTGTAGCTGTCATTCTCAGCTGTGGAGATCGACTCCTCAGCTGGTCCCCACTCCCGTCAGCGTTTTTTTTTTCATGCGCATCGCGCATGTGTGGTTGCGCATTTTTGCTTGGCTCCGCGAGCCATTTTTGTAGTCCCAAGCTCGGGACTTCGACTGACCTGAAGGAGCGGGCTTCTCTCTCCGCGGCGGGTCTCCTCGGACAGGTAAGGCCTTCACCTTCTTCTTCCGATGTCTTTTCTTCTTCTCTTCTTCCCGTTGCTTTCGACTTTTCTTTCTTCGTTGCCATTTTCTTCCCACCTTTACTTTCACTTTATTTTAATTTTTGTGTTTGTGCCTTTGTGTTTTCTGTGTTTTTTTTAAACTTTTCCGGAGAGGGCTGGAGTTCCCCGACCGGCCACTACTCCATCACGTGACTCCTCCCCTCACTACCCCACTTAATGACACCATGGTTGACTTGCCTCGTTAATGAAGAACATTGAAACGTTCCAATTTAACTGCAGCATGCTGCAGACGTGGGGACCTGTTCCCCCACAGGCCACTGAGGTGGGTGTGAAATTCCTGCCTCCAGACCATTTGGCAGAAGTCAGGAGTCATGGATTTGTTTTATTTATACAGATTTTGGATGCATTCATTATCACACCCTAAAAGCCCTTGTGAAAATCCCATCAGACCATAAGACACAGGATCAGAAATAGGTCATTCAGCCCATCGAGTCTCCCCTCAATTTAATCATTAATCCATTTTCCCACTCAGCCCCACTGCCCAGCCTTCTCCCCATAACCTTTGATGCCCTGACTAATCAAGAACCTATCAATCTCTGCCTTAAATAGACCCAATGACCTTCCCTCCACAACAGCCTGTGGCAACAAATTCCACAGATTCACTCACCCTGGTGAAATGGGATTGAGTCGCCTTCCTTGAACCACAGCAGTCCTTCAGTTGAAACTCCTTGATGTTGGGGGGGGAAGGAATTCCAAGATTTCGACCTAGTGATATATTTCTGTCAGGATTGTTTGAGCATTAAGGGGATGCCTGCAGGTGATGGTGAGCCCATGCCACTCCTGCCCTTGTCAATGAGTCAGAGGCTCACAACAAAGTAACTGGCCCATAGGCCCAGTGTCCAGCTGCACAGCCTGCCCTCCTGCCCTCGACATGAGGCCCTGACCCCTCCAGTCCCCTCCCATTCAAGTGTTACTGAAAGCAAGCTGACGAACCTGCCACCACCACAATCCAGCAGATAGTTCCTTATGCCCACCCCCATCTGAGTGAAGAACTACCCCCTCACCCCCCCTTCACTTTATAGTTATGGACCCTGATCTTTAATTGTCCCTCTCAAGGAAACTGTCACGATTCCCCTTGTGATTTTTATAGACCTCCAACACTTTAATGATAACTTCCCGAATTCAGGACAACTTCATAAACCTCTTCTATTCCCTTTCATCTAAGATTCAAGGTTCCATTATTGTCATGTAATAGTACATGAAATCGCCTTCTGCCTGCCATAAGGCAAAGAGTTACCATTAGTATTGCCCGGCACCCCTTACAGTATGAGAGAAAGGGAAGCAAAAGAGAGTCACCGAGTGTCCGTGGATTCACCTCCAGCCTTCCCCCAGCCTCTGTAGCTGCACAGACTCATGTTCGATCTATTGGCTGGCTGAGCTCCAGATCCAAACCCCCGACCCGATCAGGAACCCTTCAGTGCCCCTTCTTGCCCTCAGGACCCTCTCGAATCCTGGCTCTGATACCTGGTCCCTGTGATCCAGTCTCCTGCAGCCTTTGCAGGTCCCCTGCCCATAAGTTGCCAACTGCCCGCAGTCAATGTGGCTCCCTCAGACACTGAACCCCTCGCTGGTCCACTGCCATGTTCACCGTCCTATAGGGTAATCTCCTCTGCTTCTCCTTCTCAATGGGGGATGATCTCCCCATTTCTGGTGGCCCTCATTGGTGCCCCCCATTTCTATTTCTATTTCCAACTCCAATTTGCAACTCCTCGTGGCCACTGCCGAGCACAGACCCTGTGGTTGCAGGATTTTAAAATAAAATACCATTGGCTCCTTTAACAGGCTGTTTAAAGCCTGTACAGAGCCGCTAGCATTAGGACTGGGTGGTTGGACCCCTTCAGAGCAAAGCTGTGCCTCTGCTCCCCACTCACCCAGGTCTGCACCAGTGATAGTGTTGCCATTACAGCAGCTCCGGCATCGCCGCCATTCTTGCTGTCTATGTGGACCTTCTCCTTGCCTTCCCTGCTTGTATCTGGTTCACATCCCACATCCCCAGGTGGCTCTTGCAACGTCCTGAAAGTGTGTAGTCAGTGCTCTGTAATTCTCTGTAGGCCAAATCAAGCTTTGATTCCAACCGAAAATAACTTCCCTGGTTTTCAATCTGGCAATGTTGGTGCTTGGTTCACACTTCATGTGATTTAGACCATAAGATATTGGAGCAGAAATAGGCCATTCAGCCCACTGAGTCTGCCCTATAATTCAAACATGAGCTGATCCATTTTCCCACTCAGCCCACTACCCGGCCTTCTCCCCAAAATCTTTGATGCCCTGGCTAATCAGGAACCTATCAATCTCTGCCTTAAATACCCCAAAAAACTTGACCTTCACAACTGCCTGTGACAAGTTTCACAGATTCACCACCCTCTGGCTGAAGAAATTCCTCCACATCTCTGTTCTGAGAGGGCGCTCTTCAATCCTGAAGTTGTGCCTTCTTGTGCTAGACACACCCATGTAGGAAGCAACCTTTCTACATCTACCCCATCATACCTGTCAACATTTGAAATGTTTTAATGAAATGCCCCTTCATTCTCCAAAATTCTAAAGAATACAAGCCAAGTTGGAAGTTCTTTTTCCTGAGGCAAGCATCAAGCCTCATGAGCAATGCTGGTGGTACATGCATCAAGACAACAGGAGAGGGGGAGGAATCACGTGATGGAGTAGTGGCTGGTAGGAGAATACCAGCCCTCTCCAGAAAAGGAAAAAAGTAAAGAAAAAGCAAAGCCAGACACACAAACCACAACAAATAAAAAATAAAGGTGCGAAGAAAATGGCACCAAAGAAAGAAAAGCCAAAAACAACGGGAAGAAAAAAAGAAGCCAGAGGAGAAAGGTGAAGGCCTTACCTGTACGAAGAAGCAGGGACCCGCCGTGGAAAGAGGAGCCCACTCCCTGAGGTCAGTGGAAACCCCGAAGGGTCGCGACCCACCGAACGCAGGACTACAAGGATGGCTCACAGAGCCAAACAGAGGTGCGCAACCGCGCATGACAAAGACAACACCGACGGGAGGGGGGACCTGCTGTGGAGTGGAACAGCTGAGAGAGACCCGACAGCAGGGCTCCCAGCAGGAAGATATAGAAAACAACGGGAACGGGAGGGAGGAGAATGAAAAAAGGAAATCAGAGACACAGCAGATGACCAGCCCGGAGGAAGAGGACCAACATCAAGACACCGTTTAAAAAATACCCAGCAAACTGAGATAAACAGCCCAACAAGAAGGTCAGAAGAGACACAGATACAAGGGAGGTAGAGGACACAGGTCCTGGAGTGGACACAGGGGAAGAGGAGGGAGAACATCAAGCTCTGCACAGAGAAATAGAAGATAAAGGGAATGGACTGTACATAGATAGGACATTTTTTGAAGAATATATGGAAGCAGTAAAAGAATGGCAGACATGAGAATTTAATGAAATAAAAAGAAGAATAAAAGGTACAGAAGAAAAACTGAGTAGAATAGAGCTGGTCATGACAGATGTAGGGAAAGGATTAGAAAATGTGGAAGAACGTGTAATGGCGGTAGAAATGGAAGTGAACGACTTAAAAAGAAAAATGGAAGAAACTGATAAAAAAGTTAAAGAAACACAGGAGTTATTAGCTCAGAAGATGGACATAATGGAAAACTATAATAGGAGAAACAATATAAAGATAGTGGGCCTTAAGGAAGATGAAGAAGGCAAAGATATGAAAGAATTTATAAAAGAATGGATCCCCAAGGTCCTAGGAAGACCAGAATTACAGGAAGAAATGGAAATAGAAAGGGCAAATAGAACATTAGCCCCTAAACCACAACCACAACAAAAACCAAGATCCATTCTAGTAAAATTCCTGAGATATACGACAAGAGAAAATATATTGGAGAAGGCAATGAAAAAAATGAGAGAAGACAAAAAGCCACTGGAATACAAAGGTCAAAAAATTTTTTTCTATCCTGATATAAGTTTTGAACTCCTGAAGAAGAGGAAGGAGTTTAATGCAGCAAAAACGACCCTATGGAAGAAAGGCTATAAATTTATGTTAAAGTACCCAGCGGTACTTAAAATAGTTATCCCAGGGCAACAAAGCAGACTGTTCTCGGATCCAGAGAAAGCATGAGAATTTGCAGAATGCCTGCAAAACAGACAGAGAGATGAAGAGATGTAACAAGAACAAGAATGACGAAAAAATTTATATAAAGAAGAAAAATAATGTATCAGAACTAAGAAGGGGAAGAAAGAAAGTAAGGGGGGAATTAAGAGGGTGAGCTTTGTTATATGTGAAGATAAAAGTCTTTTCTGGAGGGGGCTGGGTGGGAGAGAATAACAGTCACTGCGAAATCAGTTGACGCTTGTGAGCGGGTTCGCAATCCAAATGGAGAGGGGAGATGTGGTTGCCCGACAAGGGACAAGGGGGAACTCAGAGAGGGGGGGGAGACATTTGGGGTTAAGGGAATTTTAGATGTGGGAATAGTGGAAATATTTTATGTTTTAGAAGTGTTGTCTTATAATGTGTTCAAAAAAAGAAAGCAGAAATGGATAAGAAGGGAAAGTTGTGATGAGGAAATGGAAAGGAAAGATAAACAAAGTATGAAATGGCCATGTTGAACTATATGACTATAAATATTAATGGAATACATAACCAAATCAAAAGGAAGAGGCTGTTAAATTTACTGAAGAGAAAAAAAATTGATATAGCATTCGTGCAGGAAACAGATTTAACTGAAGTGGAACACAAGAAATTAAAGAGAGATTGGATAGGACATGTAACAGCAGCATCATATAATTCAAAAGCCAGGGGAGTAGCTATATTAATCAATAAAAATGTACCAATCAAAATAGAGGAGGAAATAATAGATCCAGCAGGGAGATATGTAATGATAAAATGTCAGATATATTCAGAATTTTGGAAGTTACTCAATGTATATTCACCTAACGAAGAAGATCAAAAATTTATGCAAGATATCTTTTTGAAGATTGCAGATATGCAGGGGACTTTAACCTTAATTTGGACTCAAAGATGGATAAAACTGGAAAAAAGACTAGCAGAAAGAACAAAGTAACCAAATTTATGGTTAAATCAATGCAGGAAATGCAACTTTTGGATATATGGAGGAGACAACACCCAAAGGAGAAGGAATACTCATATTATTCAGGTAGACATAAAACTCAAGGATAGACCTGTTCCTGTTGTCAGCCCACATCCAAGGGAGAATTAGGAAAACAGAATATAAAGCTAGATTGTTATCGGATCACTCACCCCTGTTATTAGCAATAGAGCTGGAGGACATCCCACCCAGAACGTATAGATGGAGATTAAACTCAATGCTACTTAAAAGACAGGATTTTAGAGAATTAATTGAGCGCCAAATTAAAATGTACTTTGAAATAAATACGGAATCAGTGAAAGATAATGTAATGAAAGCCTTCATCAGTGGACAGATAATAAGTTATGTAACTAAGATGAAGAAGGACTACAATCGGGAAATAGAACAGCTGGAAAGGGAAATAGTAAGTACAGAAAAAGAATTAGCAACAAGGGAAGATAAAGAAGAGAATTGGTGGACAAAAAAAATATGAAACACTACAAACATGCAAGGTGGAGAAGAACATAATGAAGACAAAACAGAAGTACTATGAGCTAGGAGAAAAAACGCACAAAATTCTAGCTTGGCAGCTTAAGACAGAACAAATGAAAAGAACGGTATTGGCATCAAGGAAAAAGGACAAGCAAATTACATATAACCCAACAGAGATCAATGAAAACTTCAAGGAATTCTACGAGCAACTATATCGAACTGAGAACGAAGGGAAAGAAGACAAAATAGATGAGTTTCTAGCTAAAATTGAACTACCGAAATTGCAAGAAAAGGATCAAAATAAATTAATAAAACCATTTGAAATAGAGGAAATACAGGAGATATTAAAAAAACTACCGAACAATAAAACGCCAGGAGAGGATAGAATTCTATAAAACATTCAAAGACTTATTAATTCCTCCTCTCCTGGAAGTAATGAACCAAATTGAAGAAACACAAAACATGCCAGATTCATGCAAAACAGCAATAATTATAGTAATACCAAAGATGGGGAAAGATCCACCAACACAGGCATCGTATAGACCAATATCTCTACTTAACACAGATTATAAGATAATAGTTAAACAATTCGCAAACAGATTGGCCGACTGTGTACCAAAAATAGTAAAACTAGATCAAACTGGATTTATTAAGAAGAACAATGGACAATATCTGTAAGTTCATTAACAAGCCATGCAGTACAAGGAAACAAGATATCAACAGTGGCAGTTGCCTTAGACGCAGAGAAAGCCTTGGACAGAGTAGAATGGAATTATTTATTCAAAGTACTACAAAGGTTCAACCTACCAGAGAAATATATTAATTGGATTAAAGCATTATACAAGGGACTATTGGCGAAGGTGACAGTAAATGGATATATATCAAGCCAATTTAAATTAAACAGATCAACTAGGCAGGGATGTCCACTATCTCCCTCACTGTTCGCGTTAGCTATAGAACCACTGGCAGAATTGATAAGAACAGAAAATAAAATAAGAGGGATAAAAATAAAAGAGAAGGAATATAAAATCAATCTATTTACAGATGACGTCATAGTATACTTAACAGAACCAGAAATATCAATAAAAGAATTACATAAGAAATTGAAGGAATAGGGAGAAGTATGGAGGTACAAGATCAACGCAAATAAAAGTGAAGCAATGCCAATGAATAATGCAGATTTCACAAAGTTTAAGAAAGAATCACCATTTAGATGGCAAACACAAGCAATTCGATACCTAGGTATACAACTAGATAATAATCTAAGCCATCTATACAAAGTAAATTATCAGCCATTAATGAAGAAATTACAAGATGACTTAGAACATTGGAAAGATTTACCACTAACACTGATAGGAAGGGTAAATTGCATTAAAATGAATATCTTCCCAAGGATACAATACCTATTTCAATCGTTACCAATTCACCTAACAAAGAAATTCTTCAAGGAGCTAAAGAAAATAATAAAGAAATTCTTATGGAAAGGGGGGAAACTGAGGATAGCACTAGATAAATTAACAGAATGGTACAAACAAGGAGGCTTACAACTACCAAACTTTAAAAATTATTATAGAGCCGCACAATTAAGATATCTATCAGATTTTTATCAAACAAGGGAAAAACCAGATTGGACCAGATTAGATCTAGATAAAATAAGGGAGAAGGTACCTGAACCTATACTATATAAGTGGGATGAAAAGCTGGTGCAACATAGGAATTCACCAGTATCGCACCATCTGCTCAACATTTGGAAGAAGATTCATGTAGAAAGGAAAAAAACAAATAATCAACTACCAAAATTAATATTGATGCAAAATCAACTAATCCACTTCACAATAGATAACCTTTCCTTTAGAGAATGGGAGAGAAAAGGGATCAAAAGAATAGAAAATTGTTTTTCGGGAAATAAATTATTATCTTTTGAATAAATGAAGGACAAATATGGTAATAACTCACGGTACAATGTTTGCATACCACCAACTGAAAACCTACTTGAAGAACAAATTGGGAAGCAGTCTGAGGTTACCAGAGGGAAGTAACTTTGAATATGTGATTACAGATACAATGATAATCAAAAGATTTATAACAAACATGAATATTAAACTGCAAGGAAAGGAGAACGAGGAAACAAGCTGTAAACCCAAACAAAAATGGGAACAAGATCTAAACATAAAGATAAAGAATGAAACATGGGAAAAGCTATGCTCCGGAACTATGAGAAATACAATAAACACGAGGTTATGCATGATACAATATAATTGGCTACACAGGCTATACACCACGCCCCAAAAGTTAAATAAATGGGACCCAACAGTATCAGACAGATGTTTTCGCTGTAAGAAGGAAAGGGAAACAACAGGACATGCAATTTGGGCATGTGAGAAAGTGGAAAAGTTTTGGGAAGATCTAAACCAGGTATTAAATAAAATCACAAAAAGCAACATCCCAAATAACCCAGAGATCTTTCTTCTAAGTAATATAAGAAGTAAAGAACTTGGACTCGATTTGGATGGAGCACAAAAAAGATTGATTATGATAGCCTTAGCTGTAGCAAAAAAATGTATAATGTCAACCTGGAAATCAGAAGAGAGCCTGAGAATACAGCAATGGTATATAGAAATGAATAAATGTATTCCATTGGAAAAAATAACATATAATTTAAAAAATAAAGTCACATTATTTGAACAAATTTGGGAACCGTACATGGAACACAACAGAGAAGACCTACCGCGGACCTCCACCCCCTAAAATGACAGAATGAGAAGAAGACGAAATGACCTGACCCAGTGTGTAAAAGTAGATGACACAAATTTCTTGTTTATTTTCATTGTGATGACATTGTTTAAGGGGTTTAATGTATCATATAGGTTGAATGTTGAGTGGGTGGGGAGGGGGTGGTGAAGGAGGGAGGGAAGAAAAAGGGGAGAAAATGACACTGTGTATATTCAAGAGGGAAATGTTTGTGTGTATTTTGGTTAGTATGGTTCATAGTGTGAAATATAAAATGTTTTAAAAAAGAGAACAGGAGTGTATTCCATCATTTCAACCATTTAAAAGGAAGACTGACTCAAAGCATCACAAGATGAACCACACCACAAACCTGCTCTGACCACCAACATGCTCCGGTTGTGGCTGGTATAAATGTTACACATCTTACTGAAACATAGAACACTACAGCATAGAAACAGGGCCCTTTGGCCCTTATAGGCTGTGCCAAACCATTTTATTTTGCCTAGTCCCACTGACCTGCACCCAGTTCCTAGCCCTTCATACCTCTCCCATCCATGTACCTGGCCAAATTCTTCTTCAATGTTAAAATTTAGCCCGCATTCACCACCTCAGCTGGCCACACATTCCACAGTCCCACCACTCTTGTGTGTGAAGATGTTTCCCCTACACCTTAAACTTTCACCCTTAACCCATGTCCTCTGGTTTGTATCTCACCCACCCTCAGTGGAAAAAGCCGACCAACATTTACTCTGCCTGTCCCCCTTATGATTTTAACATATAACATATAACAATTTACAGTACGGAAACAGGCCACATCGCCCCTTCTAGTCCGCACCGATTTACGTGAAACTCCACTAGTTCCACTCCCATGCCCTCTATTAAATCTCCCCTCAATATTCTATGCTCCAGGGAATAAGGTCCTAACCTGTTTAAGCTTTCCCTGTAACTCAGTTCCTGAAGTCCAGGCAACATCCTAGTAAATCTTCTCTGCCCTCTTTCCATATTATTGATATCTTTCCTGTAGTTCGGTGACCAAAACTGCACACAATCCTCCAAATTTGTCCTCACCAATGTCTGATTGTATACAACTTTAGCATATCTCAACTCCTGTATTCAATAATTTAACATATGAAGGTCAATATGCCAAAAGCTTTCTTTACAACCCTATCCACCTGTGATGCCACTTTCAGGAATTATATTTCTGTATGCCCAGATCCCTCTGCAAGAGTTGAAAACCTTCTCCGCTGTCCACAACGTCTCCAATCTTAGGGTCAACTACAAACTTGCTGATCCAATTTACCACATTATCATCCAGATCATTGATATAGATGACAAACAACAATGGTCCCAGCACCGATCCCTGAGGCACCTCTAGTCACAGGCCTCCAGTCTGAGAAGCATCATCCACCACTACTCTCTGGCTTCTCCCATCCAGCTAATGTCGAATCCAGTTCACCATGAATACCTAGCGTCGAACCTTCCTGACTAACCTCCCATGTGGGACCTTGTCAAAGGCCTTACTAAAGTCCATGTAGACAACACCCTCAGCCTTTCCTTCGTCAATTTTCCTGGTAACCTCCTCAAAAAACTGTAAAACTGGTTAAACACAACCTACCACACACAAAGCCATGTTGACTATCCCTAATCAGCTTCTGGTTATCCAATCTCTTAGAACACCTTACAATAATTTACCTACTACTGACGTCATGCTCACAGGCTTATAATTTCCAGGCTTTTTTAAACAACGGAACAACATGAGCAACCCTCCAATTCTCTGGCTCCACACCCGTAGCTAAGGACATTTTAAATATTTCTACCAGAGCCCCTGCAATTTCTACCCGAGTCTCCTTCAAGGTCCGAAAGAATATCTTGTCAGGTCCTGGAGATGTATCCACCATTATGTGTTCCTCCTCTTTAATCTGACCTCACTGTTTGTTTTCCTTACTTTCCAGGACTCTGTGCCTGTTTTCTGAGTGAATACTGATGAAAGAAAACATTTAAGTTCTTCCCATCTCTTTTGGCTCTATACAAAGCCGACCACTCTGATCTTCAAGGGGACCCATTTTGTCCCTTATTATCCCTTTGCTCTTAATATACGTGTAGAAACCCTTAGGATTTTCCTTCCCATTGTCTTCCAAAGCAACCTTTTGTCTTCTTTTAGCCTTCCTGATTTCTTTCTTGAGATTTTTCATGCATTTTTTAATGCTCTTCAAGAACCTCATTTGCTCCATGTTATACACCTCTCTCTTCCTCCGATCCAGATCCCTAATATCCCTCGAAAACAGAGGTTGCCTATGGCTGCTAAACTTGCCTTTAATCCTGACGGGACCATACAAATGCTGCACCGTCAAATTTCACCTTTGAAGGTCATGGAGCCATCGATGTCTCCAGCACAGAGACCCTTTGGCCCAACTAGTCCATGCTGGAGCTTCCCTTTTGCCTGTGTTTAGGCTATATCCCCCTAAATTTTTTGAACCTGTCCAAGTGTTAATTACCTGTCTATTACCATTTATGGTTTTGGAAACAAGTCTGATGAGGCAAGGTCAGCAGAGCTGGAACTTCTCTCTTTGGAGCATAGAAAGATGAGAGGAGACTTAATAGAGGTCTACAAGATTTTGAGAGGCATAGATAGGATGGACAGTCAGCACCTGTTTCCTATGGCAAGAATATCAAGCACCAGAGGATATATGTACAAAGTGAAGGGAGGGAAGTTTAGGGGAGATATCAGAAGTTTTTTGTTTTTTTTTTTTTTTTTTTTTACACAGAGTTGTGGGGGCCTGGAATGCATTGCCAGGGATGGTGGTGGAGGCTGAAACATTAGGCGCATTTAAGAGACTCTTAGACGGGCACATGGATATGGGAAAAATAGAGGATTATAAGGTAGGAAAGATTTGGTATTTTTTTTTAAGGAATATTTGAGCCAGCACAACATCAAGGGCTGAAAGGCCTGTATTGTGGTGTAGTGTTCTTTGTTCTATTTCCTCTGGCAGCACATTTCCATGGTAGGGGAATCAAGGACAAGAGGGCACAACTTCAGGATTAAAGACCACCCATTTCAAACAGAGATACGTAAGAATTTATTTAGCCAGAGTGTGGTAAATCTGTGTAATTTGTTGCCACAGGCAGTTGTGGAGGTTAAGTCATTGGGTGTATTTAAGGCAGAGTGGGAAAATGGATCAGCTGACGATGGAATGTGGAACAGACTCGATAGGGAGAAAAGCCAACTTCAGCTCCAAAATTTTATTACAGATCAGATAGTAGTGTATACTGACCATCAGCTGAATGAAAAACTTGTCCCCCAGAGCGGTACGATTGGCGTAGAAGTTAGGACAACGGCTTAACAGCGCCAGTGATCGGAACGGACCTTGGTTCGAATCCCACACTGTCTGTAAGGAGCTTGTACTTCTCCCCGTGTCTGCATGGGATTTCTCCGGAGGCTCAGGTTTCCTCCCACCATTCAAAAAGTACCTGGGGTGTAGTTTAATGGGGTGTAAATTGGACGGCACAATCCCATAGGGCCGAATTGGTCTGTTACAGTATTGTATGTCTAAATTTTTTTTTAAATCTCTTCCCTCTCACCGTTAATCAATGCCCTTTAGTTTGAGACCATTTCTTGGGGAAACCATCGCAGCCTATCCTGTCACTCCTGATAACTCAAGTGTCCAGTCCAGGCAACATCCACATGCTTCTTTTCTACACCCACTCTCACTTAGTGACATCCTTCCAACAACTGGGCAACCAGAACTGTACACAGGTATGATCTTGCCAACACCTTGGACAGTTGTGACAAGATATCCCAACACTTATTTTCAATGCCCAGACTGATGAGGGCAAGTGTGTTGCCCCAATCCAACTGCAAGTAGACATGAACCACATGACTTGTTGAGTCGTTGCAAATAGAACATAGAATATTCCAGCACAATACAGGCCCTTCAGCCCACAATATTGAGCCTATCTATATAAACCTACTGAACTATAAACCTTCCCAAACTCACACCCATAACTGTCTATTTTTCTAAAACTCTTTTAAATGCCTCTAATGTTCCAGCCTCCACCACCACCACCTGGCAAGGCATTCCAGGCCCTCACCATTCTGTGTAAAAAAACTTACCCTTGTTGTCTCCCCTAAACTTTCCTCCCGTCACCTTGTACACATGAACTCTGGTGTTTGCTGTTCCTGCTGGCCGTCTTATTGACTTCTATCAAGTCTCCACTCATCCTTCTACGCTCCAAAAAGAAAAGTCCCAACTCTGCTAACCTTGCCTCATCAAACTGGTTTCCCAATCCAGGCAACATCCTGGTGAATTTCCTCTGCCCCCTCTCCGTATCTTCCAAATCCTTCCTGTAATGAGATGACCAAAACTGGTCACACAGCTAAGGTACCATCGATTCTATGCCTCATGACTTTCTGAATATGTCTACCTCGGGAACCTTGTCAAATGCATCACTAACATCCATGTCGACCACATCTACTACCCTACCTTCGTCAATTTATTTTGTTACTTACTCAAAAAATTAAATTTGGCTTGTGGGGCATGGTTATCCTTGAGTAGACTGGACTTCTCCAAATGCTCATAGATCCCATCCTTAAGAATCCTCTCCAATAGTTTGCACACCCCTGACATAAGGCTCACTGGATGATAAAACTGGAACTGAACATTATGAACATTCCCACTTCTGACCTTCTGGAAGGAAGCAGCTGAAGGTGGTTGGTCCCCAGGTCCTGCCTGAGGAAATATGGCAGTGATGTCCTGGGTTGGAGTGACTGAACTCTCACACCCATCTTTCTTTGTGCAATATAGGACTTCAACCATTGCAATATTCCTTACCTTGTGGTATTCAGTCCATCAAGGTTGCTTTCCCATTCGCACTTGGACAGCACCACTCTCTCCCCAAGCACCTGGAGTTCAAGTGGCCTCCCCTAATCGGAACCGAGAGCCCTTGCTTCAAAAGAGTTCTCACCCATTTGCCGTCCACCCTTTAACTTCCCTCATATTCACATCAGGACAGAAGGGCGGGGGAGAGGAGAACTGGGGGCCAGGAGACGAGAGGGGAGATAAGGGGGCATTTCGGCTTCTCTAAGGGATAGAGGGGACAGAAGGAAAGAGAGGGACGGGGAGGGGGACTGGGAACAGGGAGTGGGGGGTGAGGAGGATGGGGGGATGATGGGGGGACGGGAGGTGAAGAGAGGACGGGAACGGGGAAGGAGAACGGGGGGTGAGGTAGGGACGGGGAGTGGGACAGGGGGTTGGGGGTGAGGAGGACGGGGGGTTGAGGGGGGGACGGGGGGGTTGAGGGGGGGACGGGGGGGTTGAGGGGGGGACGGGGGGGTTGAGGGGGGGACGGGGGGGTTGAGGGGGGACGGGGGGGTTGAGGGGGGGACGGGGCGGTTGAGGCGGGGAAGGGGGGGAAGGTGGGTGATGGGGTTGATGGGGGGCTTCCTCTCCCCCCCAACGACCCCCGGCGGCCACTCACCCGCCAAGTCCGTCCGCCGCCCGTTGAATCTCCCCGCCGAGCGCGGGCCTGGCAACCGCCAACGAGGCGTCCGGACAAGAGCGGCCTGGAGACCAGTTCCGGGAGGACCAGGAGTTGGTGGGGGGAGGACCAGGAGTTGGGGGGGGGGGAGGACCAGGAGTTGGGGGGGGGGGAGGACCAGGAGTTGGGGGGGGGGGAGGACCAGGAGTTGGGGGGGGGGGAGGACCAGGAGTTGGGGGGGGGAGGACCAGGAGTTGGGGGGGGGGTAAGGACCAGGAGTTAGGGGGGAAGGACCAGGAGTTGTGGGGGGAGGACCAGGAGTTGGGGGGGGGGAGGACCAGGAGTTGGGGGGGGGAGGACCAGGAGTTGGGGGGGGGAGGACCAGGAGTTGGGGGGGGGAGGACCAGGAGTTAGGGGGGAAGGACCAGGAGTTGTGGGGGGAGGACCAGGAGTTGGGGGGGGAGGACCAGGAGTTAAGGGGGGGAGGACCAGGAATTGGGGGGGAGGGGAGGACCAGGAGTTGGGGGGGAGGGGAGGACCAGGAGTTGGGGGGGGAGGACCAGGAGTTGGGGGGGGGAGGACCAGGAGTTGGGGGGGGGGAGGACCAGGAGTTAGGGGGGGGGGCCAGGAGTTGGGGGGGAGGACCAGGAGTTGGGGGTGGGGAGGACCAGGAGTTAGGGGGGGAGGACCAAGAGTTGGGGGGGGAGGACCAGGAGTTGGGGGGGGAGGACCAGGAGTTGGGGGGGGAGGACCAGGAGTTGGGGGGGGAGGACCAGGAGTTGGGGGGGGAGGACCAGGAGTTGGGGGGGGAGGACCAGGAGTTAGGGGGGGAGGACCAGGAGTTGGGGGGGGGAGCACCAGGAGTTAGGAGGGGGAGGACCAGGAGTTGGGGGGGGGAGGACCAGGAGTTGGGGGGTGGGGAGGACCAGGAGTTGGGGGGTGGGGAGGACCAGGAGTTGGGGGGGTGGGGAGGACCAGGAGTTGGGGGGGTGGGGAGGACCAGGAGTTGGGGGGAGGACCAGGAGTTGGGGGGGAGGACCAGGAGTTGGGGGGGGAGGACCAGGAGTTGGGGGGGGGGGAGGACCAGGAGTTGGGGGGGGGGAGGACCAGGAGTTGGGGGGGGGGGAGGACCAGGAGTTGGGGGGGGGGAGGACCAGGAGTTGGGGGGGGGAGGACCAGGAGTTGGGGGGGGGGGAGGACCAGGAGTTAGGGGGGGAAGGACCAGGAGTTGGGGTGGGGGGAGGACCAGGAGTTGGGGGGGAGGGGAGGACCAGGAGTTGGGGGGGAGGGGAGGACCAGGAGTTGGGGGGGGAGGACCAGGAGTTGGGGGGGGGAGGACCAGGAGTTGGGGGGGGGAGGACCAGGAGTTAGGGGGGGGGGGCCAGGAGTTGGGGGGGGGAGGACCAGGAGTTGGGGGGGGGGAGGACCAGGAGTTAGGGGGGGGAGGACCAGGAGTTGGTGGGGGGGAGGACCAGGAGTTGGGGGGGGAGGACCAGGAGTTAGGGGGGGAGGACCAGGAGTTGGGGGGGGAGGACCAGGAGTTAGGGGGGGAGGACCAGGAGTTGGGGGGGGGAGGACCAGGAGTTGGGGGGGGAGGACCAGGAGTTAGGGGGGGAGGACCAGGAGTTGGGGGGGGGAGCACCAGGAGTTAGGAGGGGGAGGACCAGGAGTTGGGGGGGGGGAGGACCAGGAGTTGGGGTGGGGGGAGGGGAGGACCAGGAGTTGGGGGGTGGGGAGGACCAGGAGTTGGGGGGGTGGGGAGGACCAGGAGTTGGGGGGGGAGGACCAGGAGTTGGGGGGGAGGACCAGGAGTTGGGGGGGAGGACCAGGAGTTGGGGGGGGAGGACCAGGAGTTGGGGGGGGAGGACCAGGAGTTGGGGGGGGGAGGACCAGGAGTTGGGGGGGGAGGACCAGGAGTTAGGGGGGGAGGACCAGGAGTTGGGGTGGGGAGGACCAGGGGGGGAGGACCAGGGGGGGAGGACCAGGAGTTAGGGGGGGAGGACCAGGAGTTGGGGGGGGGAGGACCAGGACTTGGGGGGAAGGGGAGGACCAGGAGTTGGGGGGGAGGGGAGGACCAGGAGTTGGGGGGGGGAGGACCAGGAGTTGGGGGGGGGAGGACCAGGAGTTAGGAGGGGGAGGAGGACCAGGAGTTAGGAGGGGGAGGACCAGGAGTTCAGAGGGGGAGGACCAGGAGTTGGGGGGGGGAGGACCAGGAGTTAGGAGGGGGAGGACCAGGAGTTGGGGGGGGAGGACCAGGAGTTGGGGGTGGGGAGGACCAGGAGTTAGGGGGGGGAGGACCAGGAGTTGGGGGGGGAGGACCAGGAGTTGGGGGGGGAGGACCAGGAGTTGGGGGGGGAGGACCAGGAGTTGGGGGGGGAGGACCAGGAGTTGGGGGGGGAGGACCAGGAGTTGGGGGGGGAGGACCAGGAGTTGGGGGGGGAGGACCAGGAGTTTGGGGGGGTAAGGACCAGGAGTTAGGGGGGAAGGACCAGGAGTTGTGGGGGGAGGACCAGGAGTTGGGGGGGGGGAGGACCAGGAGTTGGGGGGGGGAGGACCAGGAGTTGGGGGGGGGAGGACCAGGAGTTGGGGGGGGGAGGACCAGGAGTTAGGGGGGAAGGACCAGGAGTTGTGGGGGGAGGACCAGGAGTTGGGGGGGGAGGACCAGGAGTTAAGGGGGGGAGGACCAGGAGTTAGGGGGGGAGGACCAGGAGTTGGGGGGGGGGAGGACCACGAGTTGGGGGGGGGGAGAACCAGGAGTTGGGGGCGGGAGGACCAGGAGTTGAGGGGGGGGAGGACCAGGAGTTGGGGGGTGGAGGACCAGGAGTTAGGGGGGAGGACCAGGAGTTTGGGGGGGGAGGACCAGGAGTTGCGGGGGGGGAGGACCAGGAGTTGCGGGGGGGGAGGACCAGGAGTTAGGGGGGGAGGACCAGGAGTTGGGGGGGGGAGGACCAGGAGTTAGGGGGGGGAGGACCAGGAGTTAAGGGGGGGAGGACCAGGATTTGGGGGGGGGGAGGACCAGGAGTTGGGGGGGGGAGGACCAGGAGTTGGGGGGGGAGGACCAGGAGTTGGGGGGGGAGGACCAGGAGTTAGGGGTGGAGGACCAGAAGTTGGGGGGGGGAGGACCAGGAGTTGGGGGGGAGAGGACCAGGAGTTGGGGGGGGGAGGACCAGGAGTTAGGGGGGGGAGGACCAGGAGTTAGGGGGGGGAGGACCAGGAGTTGGGGGGGGAGAACCAGGTGTTGGGGGGGGAGGACCAGGAGTTGGGGGGGGAGGGGAGGACCAGGAGTTGGGGGGGAGGGGAGGACCAGGAGTTGGGGGGGAGGGGAGGACCAGGAGTTGGGGGGGAGGGGAGGACCAGGAGTTGGGGGGGAGGGGAGGACCAGGAGTTGGGGGGGGGGAGGACCAGGAGTTAGGAGGGGGAGGACCAGGAGTTGGTGGGGGAGGACCAGGAGTTGGGGGTGGGGAGGACCAGGAGTTAGGGGGGGGAGGATCAGGAGTTGGGGGGGGGGAGGACCAGGAGTTAGGGGGGGGAGGACCAGGAGTTAGGGGGGGGAGGACCAGGAGTTGGGGGGGGGAGAACCAGGTGTTGGGGGGGGAGGACCAGGAGTTGGGGGGGGAGGGGAGGACCAGGAGTTGGGGGGGAGGGGAGGACCAGGAGTTGGGGGGGAGGGGAGGACCAGGAGTTGGGGGGGAGGGGAGGACCAGGAGTTGGGGGGGAGGGGAGGACCAGGAGTTGGGGGGGAGGGGAGGACCAGGAGTTGGGGGGGGGGGAGGACCAGGAGTTAGGAGGGGGAGGACCAGGAGTTGGTGGGGGAGGACCAGGAGTTGGGGGTGGGGAGGACCAGGAGTTAGGGGGGGGAGGATCAGGAGTTGGGGGGGGAGGACCAGGAGTTGGGGGGGAGGGGAGGACCAGGAGTTAGGGGGGGGGAGGACCAGGAGTTGGGGGGGAGGACCAGGAGTTGGGGGGGAGGACCAGGAGTTGTGGGGGGAGGACCAGGAGTTGGGAGGGGGAGGACAAGGAGTTAGGAGGGGGAGGACCAGGAGTTGGGGGGGGAGGACCAGGAGTTAGGAGGGGGAGGACCAGGAGTTGGGGGGGAGGACCAGGAGTTGGGGGGTGGGAGGACCAGGAGTTGGGTGGGAGGACCAGGTTAGGGGGGGAGGACCAGGAGTTGGGGGGGGAGGACCAGGAGTTGGGGGGGGGAGGACCAGGAGTTGGTGGGGAGAGGACCAGGAGTTGGGGGGGGGAGGACCAGGAGTTGGGGGGGGGAGGACCAGGAGTTAGGGGGGGGAGGACCAGGAGTTGGGGGGGAGGACCAGGAGTTGGGGGGGAGGACCAGGAGTTAGGGGGGGAGGACCAAGAGTTGGGGGGGGAGGACCAGGAGTTGGGGGGGGAGGACCAGGAGTTGGGGGGGGAGGACCAGGAGTTGGGGGGGGAGGACCAGGAGTTGGGGGGGAGGACCAGGAGTTGGGGGGGAGGGGAGGACCAAGAGTTGTAGGGGGGGAGGACCAGGAGTTGGGGGAGGGGAGGACCAGGAGATTGGGGGGAGGGGAGGACCAGGAGTTTGGGGGGGGAGGACCAGGAGTTAGTGGGGGGGGAGGACCAGGAGTTAGTGGGGGGGGGGAGGACCAGGAGTTAGTGGGGGGGGAGGACCAGGAGTTAGTGGTAGGGGGGGGCAGGAGGACCAGGAGTTGGGGGGGGGGAGGACCAGGAGTTAGTGGGGGGGGAGGACCAGGAGTTAGTGGGGGGGGAGGACCAGGAGTTAGTGGGGGGGGAGGACCAGGAGTTAGTGGGGGGGGGAGGACCAGGAGTTAGTGGGGGGGGGACCAGGAGTTAGTGGGGGGGGAGGACCAGGAGTTTGTGGGGGGAGGACCAGGAGTTAGTGGGGGGGGGTAGGAGGACCAAGAGTTAGGGGGGGGGACCAGGAGTTAGTGGGGGGGGGGTAGGAGGACCAGGAGTTAGAGGGGGGGGGGTCGGGAGGACCAGGAGTTAGTGGGGAGGTAGTACCAAGAGTTAGGGGGGGTGCGGGAGGACCAGGAGTTAGTGGGGGGGGGGGTGGGTAGACCAGGAGCTAGTGGGGGAGTTAGTGGGGGGGGGAGGTCCAGGAGTTGGGGGGGTAGGACCAGGAGTTGGGGGGTGCGGGAGGACCAGGAGTTGGGGGGTGCGGGAGGACAAGGATTTTGGGGGGTGCAGGAGGACCAGGTGTTTGGGGGGGGGGGGGGGTAGGAGGACCAGGTGTTTGGGGGGGGGTAGGAGGACCAGGAGTTTGGGGGGGGGTTGGAGGACCAGGAGTTTAGCGGGGGTCGGGTGGTCCAGGATTAGTGGGGCGGGGGAGGACCAAGAGTTAGTGGGCGGGCGTGAGGACCAGGAGTTATGGGCGTAGGAGGACCAGGAGTTAATTGGGTGGGGGGGCAGGAGGACCAGCAGTTAGAGGGGTCAGGGCAGGAGGACTAGGAGTTAGTGGGTCGTGGGCGGGAGGACCAGGAGTTAATGGGGTGTGTGGGCTGGAGGACCAGGAGTTATTGAGGGGGTTGGAGGACCAGGAGTTAGTGGTGGGTGGCGGGAGGACCAGGAGTTAGGGGGGAGGACCAGGAGTTGGGGGGGAGGACCAGGAGTTGGGGGGGGGAGGACCAGGAGTTAGTACGGGTGGTCGGGAGGACAGGAGTTGGTGGGGGGTCGGGAGGACCAGGATTAGTGGGGCAGGGGAGGACCAGGAGTTAGTGGGTGGGGCGGTAAGACCAGTAGTTAGTGTGGGTGGAGGACCAGGAGTTAGTGGGGGGGGGCAAGGACCAGGAGTTAGGGGGGAGGAGGACCATGATTTAGTGGGGGGGGGGGCAAGATGACCAGGAGTCAGTGGGGGGGGGGCAGGTGGACCAAGAGTTAGGGGGGGAGGACCAGGAGTTGGGGGGGGGGGTGGGAGGACCAGGAGTTAGTGGAGGGGGTGGGAGGACCAGGAGTTAGTGGGGTGGGGGAGGACCAGCAGTTAGTGCAGGGAGGACCAGGTGTTGGGGGGGGAGGACCAGGAGTTAGGTGGTGCAGGAGGACCAGGAGTTTTGGGGGTAGGAGGACCAGGTGTTTTGGGGGGGTTGGAGGACCTGGTGTTTTGGGGGGGGTAGGAGAACCAGGAGTTCGGGGGTAGGAGGACCAGGAGTTTTGGCAGGGGTTGGAGGACCAGGCGTTAGGGGGGTTAGGAGAACCAGGAGTTGGGGGGGTAGGAGGACCTGGAGTTAGGGAGGGCAGGAGGACCAAGAGTTGGAGAGGATAGGAGGACCAGGAGTTGCAGGGTTAGGAGGACCAGGAGTTAGGGCGGGGGTCGGGTGGTCCTGGATTAGTGGGGCGGGGGAGACCAGGAGTTAGTGGGGGGGGTGCGAGGACCAGGAGTTAGTGGGGGGTGAGGACCAGGAGTTAGTGGAGGTGTGAGGACCAGGAGTTAGTGGGGAGGAAGACCAGGAGTTAGTGGGGGGGCAAGAGGACCAGGAGTTAGGGGGGTGTGTCGGGAGGACCAGGGGTTAGGGGGGATGGTTGGGAGGACCAGGAGTTAGTGGTGGGGGGGCAGGAGGACTAGGAGTTAGTGGTGGGGGGGCAGGAGGACTAGGAGTTAGTGGTGGGGACGGGAGAACGAGGAGTTAGTGGGGGGGTGGGAGGACCAGGAGTTAGTGGGGGGGTAAGGACCAGGAGTTGTGGGGGGAGGACCAGGAGTTGGGGGAGGGGAGGACCAGGAGTTAGGGGGGGAGGACCAGGAGTTGGGGGGGGAGGACCAGGAGTTAGGGGGGAAGGACCAGGAGTTGTGGGGGGAGGACCAGGAGTTGGGGGGGGAGGACCAGGAGTTAAGGGGGGGAGGACCAGGAGTTAGGGGGGGAGGACCAGGAGTTGGGGGGGGGGAGGACCACGAGTTGGGGGGGGAGGACCAGGAGTTGAGGGGGCGGGAGGACCAGGAGTTGAGGGGGGGGAGGACCAGGAGTTGGGGGGTGGAGGACCAGGAGTTAGGGGGGAGGACCAGGAGTTTGGGGGGGGAGGACCAGGAGTTGGGGGGGGGAGGACCAGGAGTTGCGGGGGGGGGAGGACCAGGAGTTAGGGGGGGAGGACCAGGAGTTGGGGGGGGGAGGACCAGGAGTTGGGGGGGAGGACCAGGAGTTAGGGGGGGGAGGACCAGGAGTTAAGGGGGGGAGGACCAGGATTTGGGGGGGGGGAGGACCAGGAGTTGGGGGGGGGGAGGACCAGGAGTTGGGGGGGGGAGGACCAGGAGTTGGGGGGGGAGGACCAGGAGTTAGGGGTGGAGGACCAGAAGTTGGGGGGGGGAGGACCAGGAGTTGGGGGGGAGAGGACCAGGAGTTGGGGGGGGGGAGGACCAGGAGTTAGGGGGGGAGGACCAGGAGTTAGGGGGGGGAGGACCAGGAGTTGGGGGGGGAGAACCAGGTGTTGGGGGGGGAGGACCAGGAGTTGGGGGGGGAGGGGAGGACCAGGAGTTGGGGGGGAGGGGAGGACCAGGAGTTGGGGGGGAGGGGAGGACCAGGAGTTGGGGGGGAGGGGAGGACCAGGAGTTGGGGGGGAGGGGAGGACCAGGAGTTGGGGGGGAGGGGAGGACCAGGAGTTGGGGGGGAGGGGAGGACCAGGAGTTGAGGGGAGGACCAGGAGTTGGGGGGGGGGAGGACCAGGAGTTAGGAGGACCAGGAGTTGGTGGGGGAGGACCAGGAGTTGGGGGTGGGGAGGACCAGGAGTTAGGGGGGGGAGGATCAGGAGTTGGGGGGGGAGGACCAGGAGTTGGGGGGGAGGGGAGGACCAGGAGTTAGGGGGGGGGAGGACCAGGAGTTGGGGGGGAGGACCAGGAGTTGGGGGGGAGGACCAGGAGTTGTGGGGGGAGAACCAGGAGTTGGGAGGGGGAGGACCAGGAGTTAGGAGGGGGAGGACCAGGAGTTGGGGGGGGAGGACCAGGAGTTAGGAGGGGGAGGACCAGGAGTTGGGGGGGAGGACCAGGAATTAGGAGGGGTTGGACCAGGAGTTGGGGGGTGGGAGGACCAGGAGTTGGGTGGGAGGACCAGGTTAGGGGGGGAGGACCAGGAGTTGGGGGGGGGGAGGACCAGGAGTTGGTGGGGAGAGGACCAGGAGTTGGGGGGGGGAGGACCAGGAGTTGGGGGGGGGAGGACCAGGAGTTGGGGGGGGGAGGACCAGGAGTTAGGGGGGGGAGGACCAGGAGTTGGGGGGGAGGACCAGGAGTTGGGGGGGAGGACCAGGAGTTGGGGGGGAGGACCAGGAGTTGGGGGGGAGGGGAGGACCAAGAGTTGTAGGGGGGGAGGACCAGGAGTTGGGGGAGGGGAGGACCAGGAGTTTGGGGGGAGGGGAGGACCAGGAGTTTGGGGGGGGAGGACCAGGAGTTAGTGGGGTGGGAGGACCAGGAGTTAGTGGGGGGGGGGGGGAGGACCAGGAGTTAGTGGGGGGGGAGGACCAGGAGTTAGTGGTAGGGGGGGGCAGGAGGACCAGGAGTTGGGGGGGGGGGAGGACCAGGAGTTAGTGGGGTGGGAGGACCAGGAGTTAGTGGGGGGGGAGGACCAGGAGTTAGTGGGGGGGGGAGGACCAGGAGTTAGTGGGGGGGGGAGGACCAGGGGTTAGTGGGGGGGGAGGACCAGGAGTTAGTGGGGGGGGGACCAGGAGTTAGTGGGGGGGGAGGACCAGGAGTTTGTGGGGGGAGGACCAGGTGTTAGTGGGGGGGGGGGGTAGGAGGACCAAGAGTTAGGGGGGGGGACCAGGAGTTAGTGGGGGGGGGGTAGGAGGACCAGGAGTTAGAGGGGGGGGGTCGGGAGGACCAGGAGTTAGTGGGGAGGTAGTACCAAGAGTTAGGGGGGGTGCGGGAGGACCAGGAGTTAGTGGGGGGGGGTGGGTAGACCAGGAGCTAGTGGGGGGTGTGGGGCAGGAGTTAGTGGGGGGGGGAGGTCCAGGAGTTGGGGGGGTAGGACCAGGAGTTGGGGGGTGCGGGAGGACCAGGAGTTGGGGGGTGCGGGAGGACCAGGATTTTGGGGGGTGCAGGAGGACCAGGTGTTTGGGGGGGGGGTAGGAGGACCAGGTGTTTGGGGGGGGGTAGGTGGACCAGGAGTTTGGGGGGGGGTTGGAGGACCAGGAGTTTAGCGGGGGTCGGGTGGTCCAGGATTAGTGGGGCGGGGGAGGACCAAGAGTTAGTGGGCGGGCGTGAGGACCAGGAGTTATGGGGGGTGTTGGAGGACCAGGAGTTAGGGGCGTAGGAGGACCAGGAGTTAATTGGGTGGGGGGGCAGGAGGACCAGCAGTTAGAGGGGTCAGGGCAGGAGGACTAGGAGTTAGTGGGTCGTGGGCGGGAGGACCAGGAGTTAATGGGGTGTGTGGGCTGGAGGACCAGGAGTTATTGAGGGGGTTGGAGGACCAGGAGTTAGTGGTGGGTGGCGGGAGGACCAGGAGTTAGGGGGGAGGACCAGGAGTTGGGGGGGAGGACCAGGAGTTGGGGGGGGAGGACCAGGAGTTAGTACGGGTGGTCGGGAGGACAGGAGTTGGTGGGGGGTCGGGAGGACCAGGATTAGTGGGGCAGGGGAGGACCAGGAGTTAGTGGGTGGGGCGGTAAGACCAGTAGTTAGTGTGGGTGGAGGACCAGGAGTTAGTGGGGGGGGGCAAGGACCAGGAGTTAGGGGGGAGGAGGACCATGATTTAGTGGGGGGGGGGCAAGAGGACCAGGAGTCAGTGGGGGGGGGGGCAGGAGGACCAAGAGTTAGGGGGGGAGGACCAGGAGTTGGGGGGGGGGGTGGGAGGACCAGGAGTTAGTGGAGGGGGTGGGAGGACCAGGAGTTAGTGGGGTGGGGGAGGACCAGCAGTTAGTGCAGGGAGGACCAGGTGTTGGGGGGGGGAGGACCAGGAGTTAGGTGGTGCAGGAGGACCAGGAGTTTTGGGGGTAGGAGGACCAGGTGTTTTGGGGGGGTTGGAGGACCTGGTGTTTTGGGGGGGGTAGGAGAACCAGGAGTTCGGGGGTAGGAGGACCAGGAGTTTTGGCAGGGGTTGGAGGACCAGGCGTTAGGGGGGTTAGGAGAACCAGGAGTTGGGGGGGTAGGAGGACCTGGAGTTAGGGAGGGCAGGAGGACCAAGAGTTGGAGAGGATAGGAGGACCAGGAGTTGCAGGGTTAGGAGGACCAGGAGTTAGGGCGGGGGTCGGGTGGTCCTGGATTAGTGGGGCGGGGGAGACCAGGAGTTAGTGGGGGGGGGTGCAAGGACCAGGAGTTAGTGGGGGGTGAGGACCAGGAGTTAGTGGAGGTGTGAGGACCAGGAGTTAGTGGGGAGGAAGACCAGGAGTTAGTGGGGGGGCAAGAGGACCAGGAGTTAGGGGGGTGTGTCGGGAGGACCAGGGGTTAGGGGGGATGGTTGGGAGGACCAGGAGTTAGTGGTGGGGGGGCAGGAGGACTAGGAGTTAGTGGTGGGGGGGCAGGAGGACTAGGAGTTAGTGGTGGGGACGGGAGAACGAGGAGTTAGTGGGGGGGTGGGAGGACCAGGAGTTAGTGGGGGGGTGGGAGGACCAGGAGTTAGTGGAGTGGGGAAGGACCAGGAGTTAGTGGGGGGAGGACCAGGTGTTTGGGGGGGGGATAACCAGGAGTTTTCGGGGGGTTGGAGTACCAGGAGTTAGGGGGGGTAGGAGAACCAGGAGTTTGGGTGGGGTAGGAGGACCATGAGTTGGGGGGGGGGTGGTAGGAAGACCAGTAGTTAATGGGGTGGGGGGCCAGGAGGTAGTGGGGTGGGAGGCAGGTGGACCAGGAGTTAGTGGGGAAGGCGGGCAGGAGGACCAGGAGTTAGTGGGGTGTGGGGGCAGGAGGACCAGCAGTTTGTGGGGTGGTGGGCTAGGAGGACCAGGAATTGGGAGGGGGTAGGAGTACCACTAGTGCGGAGAGGGGTAGGAGAACCAGCAGTTATGGGGGGTGTTGGAGGACCAAGAGTTAGGGGCGTAGGTGGACCACGAATTAATTGGGTGGAGGGGCAGGAGGACCAGGAGTTCGTGGGGGGTGGGCGGGAGGACCAGGAGTTAATGGGGCGGGCAGGAGGTCCAAGAGTTGGGGGGTGCAGGAGGACCAGGAGTTATTGGGGCGTGGGGGCTGGAGGACCAGGAGTTATTGGGGGGGTAGGAGGACCAGGAGTTAGTGGTGGGTGGCGGGAGGACCAGGAGTTATGGGGGTGGACCAGGAGTTGGGGGGGAGGACCAGGAGTTAGTGCGGGGTGTCTGGAAGACCAGGAGTTAGTGGGGGGGGTTAGTAGGACCAGGAGTTAGAGGGGGGGTCGGGAGGACCAGGAGTTAGTGGGGGGGTAGGACTAAGAGTTAGGGGGGATGCGGGAGGACCAGGAGTTTTGAGGGGGGTTTGATGACCAGGAGTTATAGGGGGTAGGACAACCAGATGTTGGGGGGGGTAGGTGGACCAGGTGTTAGTGGGGGGGAAGACCAGGAGTTGGGGGGGTAGGACCAGGAGTTAGGGGTGATGCGGGAGGACAAGGAGTTAGGGGGGTGTAGGAGGACCAGGTGTTTGGGGGGGGGGGTTGGAGGAACAGGAGTTTTGGGGGGGTTGGAGGACCAGGAGTCAGGGGGGTAGGAGAACCAGGAGTTGGGGGGGTGCGGGAGGACCAGGAGTTAGGGGGGTGGGGGACCAGGAGTTAGTGGGGCGGGGTGGCAGGGGAGGGTGGATTGTGGAGTGTGGGGTGGTGAGGGATCACGCATACAACGTGTGGGGATGGGGATCCCCTGGGCGACAGGTGGGAAATGTTAGCAGGGTGATGGATGGGGAGGGATTGCCAGGGTGGAGGGGGGGGATCACCCTGATGACAGTGGGAAGTGGAGCAGGGGATGAGCCTGGTTCCACATTGTCCAACACGGTCCAGTGAATGGGTCCTCTCTCCTCTGAACCCCCATCTATTCTGCACTTGAGCTTCAGGCCAATATAGGCAAGACCCCTCAACTCTTCCTTCTCCACATCAACATCTACTTTGTTGCTGCCTCATGTACCCATGATGAGCTCATCAACCTTATTGATCCAGTCTCTCCCCACCTACATCCGGGCCCCTTCACATGCCCTCCATAACTTCAATAACTTCCAGTTCCCTGAACTTCACTGCCTCATCTTTACCACGGGCATCTAATTACTCTCCACCTCCATCCCCTTCATTTCTTTCTGGAACTACCAGTCCCCCTCCACCACCACCCTCCTCTGGCTGGCAGAACTTGTCCTCACCCTCAATAATTTCTCCTTTGACTCAGCGCACTTTCTCCAGGTTAAAGGGTAGCCACGGGTACCCTCATGGGCCCCAGCTCTGCTTGTGTTTTTGTTGGCTACATGGAGCAATCCATGCTACAAGCCTCCACAGGCAAGGCCCCTCAACTCTTCCCCCGCTACATCGAAGACAACTTTGTTGCAGCCTCATGTATCCATGATGAACTTGTTGGCTTCATCCACTTTGCTGCCAACTTCCACCCCGACCCCAAATTCACTTGGTCCATCTCTAGCCACACCCTCCCTTCTCTTGATCTCTCAGTCTCTATCTCAGGAGACAAACTCTTGACAGACATCTTCTACAAACCCACCAACTCCCACAGCTCCCTTGACTACACCTCCCCCACCCTGTCCCCTTGGGCAGCAAGGTTGGCGTAGCGGTCAGTGCAACACTGTACAGTGCCAGCGACCTGGGTTGGAATCCCACGTTGTCTGTACGTTCTTTCCATATCTGCATAGATTTTCCCCAGGGACTCTGGTTTCCTCCCACCATTCGATATGTGCAGGGTGTTGTAGGTTAACTGGGTGTAATTGTGGGTGGCACAGAAGACCTCACTGCTGTGGTTTTTCCCTGATAGGTTGTTCCATCCCAAAGGTATCAAAAACAGTATCCTTGCTATTGTGGGGAACTGTCACAAGGGTACCCTTCACTGACCGCCTGCTCCCTTTCCTCTGACAGTCACCTCGCTCTCTGTTTCCTTGATGTGACTCCCTCCTGTGCGGAGCTGCAGATGGATGTACTTCTTGCAGGTGTAGTAATCAGGGACATAGGTGCTGGCCCAGATTTCCCACATCTTACAAGAGGAGCATTCTCGATCAAGTCAAGTTTATTGTCATCTGAGTCCACAAATACAACCCAATGAAACAGCGTTCTCTGGACCTCGGTGCAAAATACGCAGACACACAGCCAGACAACACACATACAGACAAATAATACTTATACAGGACTAGTAATTAATCTATAAAAATAAATATTGTTTTGCACAAATGAGTCTCAGAGGGTCAGTGTGATCAGTTCCTTTGGTCGTACAGCGATCTCACTGCCTGTTGGAAGAAGCTGTTCCTCAGCCTGGTGGCGCTGGCTCTGATCCTCCTGGATCTCTTCCCCGATGGGAGCAGCTGAAAGATGCTGCGTGCAGGGAGGAAGGGGTCCTCAATGATTTTGCGCGTCCTCTTCAGACAACGATGCTGGTAGATCACGTCGATGGGGGGAGGAAGACTCCAGAGATCCTCTCTGCTGCTCTTATGGATTGATCTCCGATCCATTTCTCTACAGCAACCGTACCCACACTGTGATGCAGCCGGCCAGGTGCAGAGGAAAGTCTGGCCATTTACATCAAACCAGATGCCCTGGTAGCTTTGGGAATATTTTGTGTGAAGAGATACAGCAGGGTAACGGGCCCTTCTGGATCAGGAGCCCAATTACACCCTCGTGACCAATTAACTTACCCCGTTCACCTTTGGAAATTGGGAGGACTCTGGAGCAGCCAGACAAAAACCTCACAGACACAGGGAGAGCGTACAAACTCCTTATAGACTGAGCCGGATTAACTGCTACATTAACCAAGATCAATTTATTGTCGATATAAAAACAGTATCAAATTACATAAGGCAGACAGATTCACCATCGGCAGGAATTGCCTGAAGCGTCTCCTATAGTCAGAGAGAAGCCAAAGAGAGTCCCCCCCTCCCAGAGTCATTGAGTGTCCGTAGATTCGCCTCCAGCTTTCCCGCCGCGCCTGCAGCCACAGAGACTAGTCCAAACCATCGGCAACTTTAGCTCCAGATCCAAACCTCCAATACAATTAGGAACCCTTCAGCGCCCTCAGCACCCTCTCGCATCCATCCCGGTTCCGTTGCCTGGTGCCCCTTCAGCCAGTCTCTGGCAGTTTCCAGCCTCTGTAGGTTCCTCACCTCGAGTCATCACTAGCTCGCTGCCTGTGTGGGTTCTTCAGCCTCAGAACCCATCACTGGTCCACCGCTGTGGTCACCATCCCGTGGGTCGTCTCCTACGCTTCTCCTTCCCTCTCAGGCTGGGGTGGAGTCCCCGTTTCCTGGCGCCCTGCGCCAGTCCCCTGGAGTCTGCAACTCCTCATGGCCGCTGCAAATCACAAGCACCATCACCTTAGGCCCAGACCCTGTGGCCGGAGGATTTTAAATAAAACCACTGTCGGCTCCTTTAACGGGCCGCTCAAAGCCTGCAGGGCGCTAACGGCAGTCAGCCTGGGTGGATGGACCCTGTGGGGGAGCGCTGTGACTCCATTCCTCATTCTCTGTGGATCCGTTCGAGTGGCAGCTGTGTGACAGCAGCTCCGTCTCTGCCAGCATTTAACCGGCGCCTGAATGTGCAGGCAAGGCTTGGCATTTTGGGGAAAAGACTTCAGCAGAAGAACAAAATGTTTAACATCTCTGTGTGAAGATTTTTATTGCTCCTTGAAGAACTCTGAGCATTGGAAAGGAGTTGGACTGCTGTCGAAGCTCAGAGTTTATTGTCACATTTACTAAGATACAGTGAAAGGCTTCGTACTTATGCAGGGCATGCATTAGATAAAACAGCGGGCCGCTCGACAGCATCATCTTGAGGTTAAGAATTCACCGACAATTCAGTCAAAATGAGGTGACGAAATTGACCGTGGTCAAACTGGGATTCTTGTACAGGTGAAACGGATTCATCCCTAACAGCTTCACGGCCATCCAGGAGCTGGCAGTCCTCCTCGGGGGAAGACAGGAATCCATCACAAACCAGCACTCCGAGCCATCAGACTCCGTCCCGGTGAGTTTCCCAAGAAGGTTGCACGCGAGGAGGGGACACCTGTGGGGCGAGGACATGTGTGTGGGGAAGAGGTAACGTACGGAGAGAGGACGCGTGTGGAAAGAGGACATGGGCTTGGGGAGGACAAGCATGTGGGAGAGGACTTGCAGAGAGAAGACACAGGCTTGGGGAGGACACGTGGGGGAGAGGTCACACTGAGGTGAGAGGTCACACTGAGTGCAGGGGTCACACTGAGAGGAGGGGTCACACTGAGGGAGGAGGTCACACTGAGGGGAGAGGTCACGCTAGGGGAGTGGTCACGCTAGGGGAGTGGTCACACTGTGGAGAGGGGTCATGCTGAGGGGAAGGGTCATGCTGGGGGAGGAGTCACACTGTGGGGGGTGGACGTGCGGGGTGAGCCCGTGGCTTGGTACACCCCAGTGCAGGAATCGTTGCCCTGACTGTTCCCAGATACACTGCCCAAGGTCTTTTCCCATGTTCGCATCCTCAGCAGTGCCATTCCTTCTAATCTCCGAGGTCCAGGCTGTTCCGGAGGATGGAAATCGGGGGGGGGGAGGGGAATAAGGGTGCCAGGAGGGTCCTGGGGCCCATTGGTGGGGTCCCAGGGATCAGGGGGTGGAAGTCTTTCTCCAGTTGTCGTCTATTCTCACACATATCAGGTTCCAAAGACAGAGGTTGTGTGGCAAGCAGTCCAGTAGAGATCCCATACTTCGTACAAGTAAGGCACAATACAGGTCGAGTGCAGAGAGGAATCAGTTGGGAAAGAGCGGGGACACCATCAGTTTTCTGGGCAGGGGTTCATTCAGGAGACTGATTACAGCAGCAAAGAAACGCTCCTTGAATCTGGTGGTGTGTTATTTCTTTGTTCGGGGAGCTGATGTGGCCGAGGTGGAATGAGCCATTCAAAGAATAGGTGGACGGGAGAGGGGTGAAGGGATGGTATGGGGGTGATAGGGAGGGGTGAAGGGTGGGGATAAGAGAAGAGTGGATGGGGGTGAAGGTGAGGGGAGCGAGGTGAAAGGGAGGGTTTGGAGGGGGTTGGGGTGTCAGGGACAGGAGAGGAGTGAAGGGCAGGGATGGGAGGTGAAGGGGAGGGGGTAGGTGTGTAAGGGAAGGGAGTGAAGGAGAGGGGGTGGAGGAGAGGGGAGGTGCAGATGAAGGGTACGGGTGTCAGGGTTATGGGGGTGCGGGGGATGGAGTGATGGGGAATTAGGGAACAGGGGAGGTTGGAGGACATGGGGACAAAGGGGATGGGAAGAATGGGCAGGGGATGACAGGTCGGGTGACAGGAACACATGGGGTTGTGGAGGACAGGGAAATATGAGGGGTTGTGGTTGTAGGGGGGTGGGGAGAGGGGATGGTGAAGGGGGTGAGGGGGATGAGCTGTCGGGGAGATGGAGAAGGGAAATGGTGGGATGGGGGACACAGGGGTGGGGATCGTGCAGGATGGGCTTTGCAGCTCAGAGACAAGGCCGCACCTGCAATGCAATGGCTGTAATGCAGCAAACCCTGCAGAAGAAGCCCCCTCCCAACAGCTGCAGGTCCCAGCAGAACAGACCCCCACCCTCAGATGCTGTGTCTAGGATGGAAGATGGCGCCAGGCTGCTCACTGGGCCTTGTACAAGTTCGACATGGTAATGTAGGATTCATCGGAAGGGGGTGCAGGGATGTGGGTGAAGGGGCATTGCCCACCCTTCCCCTGCCCTGCTTCTGCTGCTTCCTTGTTCTCCGGTGCACAGGCCACAGCCCCGGCAGGGGTGTCCTGGGCTGGGGCCCCAGGCGACAGCAGGGGAACGGAGGGCAGGGTGCACTCAGGCCAGGGATCCCCGTGCTCCTCTGTGCCACTCCAATCTTGCCCCAAATCCAGCGGCTCGCCGCTCTCCCCCACCAGCAGTGTGGGTGGGGGCAGCAGGGGGTATCCAGGCCATTGCCATCCCGCTTTCACCGACATCACATCCACCACGCCTTCGGTCACGTCGAGAAAATGATCCGGGTCAAAGCTCACCTCGATAGCCTGCAACCAGAAACAGAACCGTCAGCATGGATCTGGCCTCCTGGCCACCGCACAGACACAGTCACGGAGAATGGTGGTCCACAAGGGAGGATGGTAGATTTCAGGTGAGGGGAGAGAAACAAACTTGCAAAACACACTGGGAGGCTTCATTAGTCGGGGGATTGAGTCCTGGAATAGGAAGGTCATGTTGCAACTCTACCAATCTCTGGTGAGATCACACTTGGAGTATAGTGTTCAGTTCTGGTCACCTCATTACAGGAAGAATGTGGAAGCTGTGGAGAGGGGGCAGAGGAGATTCACCAGCCTGGACTGGAAAATAAGTCTATGAAGAAAAGGTTATTAAAGCTTGGTGATTTAGCTTTGGAGTGAAGAAGGGTGAGAGGAGACTTGATAGAGGTAGACAAGATTATGAGAGACGTAGATAGATTGGACGGCCAGCACCTGTTTCCTAGGGCAGGATCAGCAAACACCAGAGGACGTGTGTACAAAGTGAAGGGAGAAAAGTTTTGGGGAGACGTCAAGGGTACGTTTTTTTTACACAGAGATTTGTGGGGGCCTGGAATGCCTTGCCAGGGGTGGTGGTGGAGGCTGGAACATTAGGGGGATTTAAGAGATTCTTAGACAGGAACATGGATGTACAAAAAATAGAGGGTTATGGGGTAGGGAGAGTTTAGTCCTTTTTGGTAGAAAAATATGGTCGGCACCACATTGAGGACCAAAGGGCCTGTAGTGTACTGAAATGTGCTATGTTCTAAAAGTAAACTTAAGAGCTTTCCATCACAGTACAGGCCCTTCAGCCCACGATGCTGTGCCAACCCATGGAAAACTACTCCTCAACAATAGAACCATAGAACACTACAGCACAGTAAACAGGCCATTTGGCCCTTCAGCCAGAGAGTGGTGAATCTGTGGAATTGGTTGTCAAGGCGGTTGTGGAGGCCAGGTCATTGGGTGTATTTAAAGGCAGAGATTCACAGGTTCTTGATTAGCCAGGGCATCACAGGTCATGGGGAGAAGGCCAGGCAGTGGGGCTGAGTGGGAAAATGGATCAGCTCATGATAGAATGGCGGAGCAGACTCGATGAGCTGAATGGTCTATTTCTGCTTCTGTGCCTTCTGGTCTCACATGGTTGGCCGATCCAGAAGGTTCAAGCTCGTGTGCTGACAAACTGGAGATGCAGGAATCTGAAGCCAAAAACACAATCTGCTGGAGGAACTCAGCATCAGTGGAGAAAAATGGTCATTATGGGTCAGGCCCCATCCTCTCACTGCAGGAGAAAGGCCAAGAGATAGGACGTTGGGCAGAGGGGGAGAGAGGTGGACAAAAATGAGTGAAACACAAAAGTCTGCGGATGCTGTGATTGTGTTAAAATCACCAAAATGCTGGAGGGACTCAGCCGGTCTTTACAGCATCCATAGGAGACAAAGATCTATCGCCAACGTTTCGGGCCTGAGCCCTTTCTCAAGGAAGAAGCAGGATGAGCCAGAAGCAGGAAATCCCAGAATTCAGGCAGTGCCAACCGGGGAAGGAATCCAGACCAACACAAGGTGTTCATTGGATATGATACGGGGAGAGGAAAATTCATCATGTCTGTGCGAAGAAGCCCTTTTCACACTGGTGAACCGGTAGACTGGCCGTTCAGTGAATCAGTCAAGGAAACCGTGTTAACTGGTTCTCCATGTCCTTTCACAAGGCATCCCCAGGGATAAGGGGTTCGATCCTCCACTGGTGACATCTGAACGATCCTGATCTTGTACTTAAACAAAATTAATCATGACTAATTATAACATAATTAAACTTTATGTACAGCACAGAATAAGCCCTTCAGCCCCTGTTGTTGTGTCAATCTATAAAAACCTTTATAAAGGACACTGGGAAAGAGGTATAAAACACATAGCCACACAATTTATAAACACTGTGGGAAAGTCCTAGCGGCAACAGCGCACAATTGATAAAGACCGTGGGAAAGAGCGATGGTGGAGCTGCCCTCCCAGAATTCCATGCAGCACAGAAAGGGGTATGTGTACGGAGCACTTGTGGAGCACTGATGAAGGGGTTTATCTGCCATATGGAATTCTGAGAGGGAATCGCTTGCTCACACTCTCTCTCTCTCTCTCCTGCTGCGACTTTCCCACGGTCCTTTAGAAATTTATAATGGTTTTTAGAGGTCACCAAATTTTCTACATCTTTTTAATCTTTCAAGAATGTCAACGCATCACTACTTTGTCCCTGGATAGTCTGTGTCCCTTTCACACTGGGCTAATCGGCACGCAGGCATCAGATAACATTGGAGATGATACGACCAACCTTGACGATGCCTGCGTGCCGATTAAAGAGCTTTCTCACTGGACCCTTAACCCGTAGATTGGCCGTCAATTACTAGGACAAGGTGCCAGTGTGAAAAAGGATCCCAGGGAAAAGGGAGAAAGACAGAGCTGGGGGAAGGTGATGGTGGAAGGCGTGGAGGGGAGGATTTTAATGAAAGCCAGAGAAGTCAATGCTGATACATCCGGTTGGAGGGGGCCCAGTCGGAAGATCAGGCCTTCCTCCAATTTGTGGGTGGTCTCAGCCTGGCAGTACATGAGACCGTGGACAGACATGTCAGCAAGGGAACGGGATGGGGAATTGAAATGGGCGGCCACTGGGAGATCCAGGTTATTGTGGCGGACAGAGCCAAGGAGCTCAACGAAGCGAGATTCCAGTCTGTGCCCAGTCTCTCCAACATAGAGGTGACCACATGGCAAAAAACAGAGATGAAAGGTTGAGTCCTGCGTTCTGGTGCCATAAGCCCAAGGAACGCACTGAGGCCATTCATCTCATCGAGCCTGCTCCATTATTCTAATTTTGACATACAGCAGGGTAACAGGCCCTTTTGGCCCATGAGTCCATGCCGCCTAATTTACACTCCATTGACCTACAAATTGACCTATGCTTTGAACAGTGTTAGGAAACCAGAGCCCATGGGTAAATCCCACGAAGGCATGGGGAGAACGTGCAAACTCCTTACAGACAGCGCGAGATTCGAACCCCCTTCCCGATTACTGGCGCTGCAACAGTGCTGTGCTAACCATGTCGACCCGTTTATCCTTTCAACATCTTCCGTAACCCCCTCATTAATCAAGAACTTGTCAACCTCTGGTTTAACCCTGCCCAATGACCTGGCCTCCACAGCCGTCTGTGGCCACGATTCATCCTGCTCCAATTTAAATTTAGATAAACAGTACAGTAACAGGCCCTTTTGGCCCATCCACCTGGTGCTGCCCAATTACACCCCATTGACACACAACAGCTGAAGATAAATGCAAGCTTGTAGTGGCCTGCGCACGGAGACGCAGACTGGCCCACAAAATGGCCGACGAACAGGGCGACCGCGCGGACCTGGAGGTGACACCGGCTGTCGTCCCAGGTGACCTCCCACATGGCGGGAAGACAGTGAGGTGTGGTGGGAACGCCGGCCATATCAGGCTAGCAGTCCAATGACTCGGGGCCCTGAGACCCATATAAGCGCAATGGCCAGTGCAATAAACCAGTCTCAACTTCAATGTTTTGGTGGGCATGTTATTCCTCTCCATGCCCGTGTAGCACGAATGCAATGGGCTCAATTTTAATATTTAACAAGAATTTGGACAGGTACGTGGATGGGAGAGGTATGGAGGGATATGAATTGGGTCCAGGTCAATGGGACTAGGCACAAAAATAATGGTTTGGCACAGACTAGAAGGGCCGAAGGACCTGTTTCTGTGCTGTAATATTCTATGTTTCTTCTTTGTTAACCTTGCCTCATAAGACAAATTTGTTTCATTGGGGTGTGGTGACACTGTTGGTAAAAGGTTAAATGGGTTGAATGTCCAAGACAAGGCGACAGACAGTCCAGGGTTCTGTCTGAGCTAACTGCTGGCAATCCCCCTGAGGTTGTGTCCATGCGCCCGGAGAGATCACATGGTGTCCACACACTGGAGATGACCAGGAGCAGTGGGGCAGCAGCGTCTGGTATAGGCCTGCGACGGGGACTCACCTTCTTTGGGTTCATGTACAGTTGCCCCAGGGTTTTTTTTGGGTTGGGAATCTTGGGCCAAATGCGTGATTTGATCCTGGGAAGAGAATCATAGGATCAACACAGTAGGGGACATCCCCTGTGGAACATCGCAGGCTAGGAAGGCAGGTGCACGGGGAAAACGGAGGGAGAATTTGTGGGAGTGAGGTGGGTGGAGGGGTTGGTCAGGATTTGATTGTGGGGGTGAATGGGGGAATGGGATGGAGGAGAGCGTCCGTGGGGAGAGTGTACATGGGGTAGAGTGTCCTTGGGGGAGCGTGTCCATGGGGAGCGTGTCCATGGGGAGCGTGTCCATGGGGAGCGTGTCCATGGGGAGCGTGTCCATGGGGAGCGTGTCCATGGGGGAGAGTTTCCGTGAGGAGAATGATGTTGGGGAGAGGGTCCGTGGGGGAGAGGGTCCGTGGGGGAGAGGGTCCGTGGGGGAGAGGGTCCGTGGGGGAGAGGGTCCGTGGGGGAGAGGGTCCGTGGGGGAGAGGGTCCGTGGGGGAGAGGGTCCGTGGGGGAGAGGGTCCGTGGGGGAGAGGGTCCGTGGGGGAGAGGGTCCGTGGGGGAGAGGGTCCGTGGAGGAGGGTGACTGTGGGGGAGAGGGTCCGAGGGGGAAGAGGGTCCGTGGGGGAAGAGGGTCCGTGGGGGAAGAGGGTCCGTGGGGGAGAGGGTCCGTGGGGGAGAGGGTCCGTGGGGGAGAGGGTCTGTGGGGAAAAATGTCCATAGTGTGAGTGTACGTGGGGAGAGTCAATGAGAGGGGTGCATTCATGGGTGGAGGAATGAGGTCAGTGGGGGTGAGACAGTAGGGGACCCAAATGTGTCTCAGACCTACCTGTTCTCCCAGAAGAGTACAAGCAGGCCAACAAGGAAGAGAAGAAGGAGCAGAAGTACCACCAGGGAGTATGTCATCGTGACCCCTGTGAACAGTGAGAGTTGGCAGTGGGTGAAGGCTCCGCTGAATCATCGGCCCTGTCAATGGACTACTCTCTCGTGAGTGTGTATGGGTGTGTGAATGTGTGTGGGTTGGTGTGTGGTTGTGTGTGGGTGTGTGTGTGAGGGTGGGTGCATGTGTGTGTGGGTGGGTGTGTGTAGGTGTGGGTGGGTGTGTGTGTTTGTGTGTGTGTGTGTGGGAGGATGGGTGTGTGTGTGAGGGTGTGTGGGTGAGTGTGTGTGTGAGGGTGTGTGGGTGGGTGTGTGTGTGGTTGTGTGTGTGGGTGGGTGGGTGTGTGTGTGGGTTGGTGTGTGGTTGCGTGTGCGTGGGTGTATGTGTGTGTGGGTGGGTGTGTGTGTGTGGGTGGGTGTGTATGTGTTTGGGTGTATGTGTGTGTGTGGGTGGGTGTGTGTGTTTGGGTGGGTGTGAGGGTGAATGTGTGTGTGAGGGTGGGTGGGTGGGTTTGTGGAGGTGTGTGTGGGTTTGTGTATGTGTGTGTGTGGGTGGGTGAGTGTGTGTGTGAGGGTGTGTGGGTGAGGGTGTGTGAGGGTGTGTGGGTGGGTGTGTGTATGTTTGTGTGTGTGTGGGTGTGTGTGTGGGTTGGTGTATGTGTGCGTGGGTAGGTGAGTGTGTGTGTGAGGGTGTGTGGGTGGGTGTGTGTGGTTGTGTGTGTGGGTGGGTGGGTGTGTGTGTGGGTTGGTGTGTGGTTGCGTGTGCGTGGGTGTATGTGTGTGTGGGTGGGTGTGTGTGTGTGGGTGGGTATGTGTTTGGGTGTATGTGTGTATGTGGGTGGGTGTGTGGGTGTGTGTGTCTGTGTGTGTGTGTTTGGGTGTATGTGTGTGTGGGTGAATGTGTGTGTGTGTGTGTGGGTGTGTGTGTGTGTTTGGGTGTATGTGTGTGTGTGTGTGGGTGTGTGTGTGTGTGGGTGTGTGTGTGTGGTTGTGTGTGTGGGTGGGTGGGTGTGTGTGTGGGTTGGTGTGTGGTTGCGTGTGCGTGGGTGTATGTGTGTGTGGGTGGGTGTGTGTGTGTGGGTGGGTATGTGTTTGGGTGTATGTGTGTATGTGGGTGGGTGTGTGGGTGTGTGTGTCTGTGTGTGTGTGTTTGGGTGTATGTGTGTGTGGGTGAATGTGTGTGTGTGTGTGTGTGGGTGTGTGTGTGTGTTTGGGTGTATGTGTGTGTGTGTGTGGGTGTGTGTGTGTGTGTGGGTGTATGTGTGTGTGTGGGTGTATGTGTGTGTGTGGTTGTATGTGTGTGTGTGGGTGTGTGTGGGTGTGTGTGTGTGTGGGTGTGTGTGTGTGTGTGTGTGTGGGTTAGTGATCACTGGATCATAAACCTCTTTCCCTTCCTGAAGTCAACAATCAGCTCCTTGGTTTTGGTGACATTGAGTGTGAGGTTGTTGTTGGTGCCCCATTCGGCCAAGTTTTCAATCTCCCTCCTGTTCGCAGACTCATCCCCTTCCTTTATACAACCCTCCACCGTGGGACCGTCAGCTAATCTGCAGATGGTTTTATTGTTGAACCGAGCCACCCAGTCGCATGTGTAGAGTGAGTTAGAGGAGTAAAAAGTGAGCCAGCGTCCTGGGTTCGAATCCCAAGGTGTCTGTCAGCAGTTTGTACACTCCCCTTGTGACATGTAGGTTTTCCCGGGGGCTCCTGTTTCCTCCCACCCTTCAAAAACGTACTGGGGTTGTAAGTTAATTGAGTATCATGTGTACCACGTGGTCATGGGCTGCAACGGACTGTATAGATCTTTGAACATTGCAGCACACTACAGGCCCTTTGGCCCCCAATGTTGTGCTGGCCCATGTATTTCTAAAAAAACTAGACCCACCCTACCCTGTAACCCTCTATTTTTCTTCCATCCATGTGCCTGCCTAAGAGTCCTTTAAATACCCTAATGTTCCAGCCTCCACCCTCACCCCTGTCGAGGCATTCCAGGCCCTCACAACTCTCTGTGTAAAGTCCCCGGGGCCAGACGAGATCTACCCCAGGCTGTTGTGGGAAGTAGGTATGATCTGTGAATCCTCTTTGGCTGCAGGAGAGATGCTGGAGGATTGGAGAACGGCAAATGTGGTCCCTTTGTTTTAAAAAAGGTAATAGGGAGAATCCTGGGAATTAGAGACTAGTGAGTCTTACATCAGTGGTGTGAAAACTATTGGAGAGGATTCTTAAGGACAGGATCAATGAGCATTTAGAGAAGTTCAGTCTACTCAAGGATAGTCAGCAGGGGTTTGTGAAGGGAAGGTCGAGCCTCATGAATCTAATTGAGTTTTTGATGAGCTTAACAAAAGAAATTGATGAGGGTCGAGTGGTAGATGTGGTCGACATGGATTTTAGTGAAGCATTTGACAAAGTTCCCCATGAGAAACTTATCTGGAAAGTCATGAGCCTTGGGATCAGTGGAACCTTGTCTGTGTGGATAAAAAATTGATTTGCAGTAAGAAAGCAGAGAAGAGTGGATGGAAAGGATTCTGCCTGGAGGTTGGTGACTAGTGGAGGGGCAGCAGGGATCTGTCCTGGGACCCCCACTCTTTGTGATTTTTATAAATGACCTGGATGAAGAGGTGGAAGGATGGGTCAGTAAGTTTGTGCATGACACAAAGGTTGGAGGAGTTATAGATGGAGCTGAAGGTTGTCAAAGGTTAAAAGAGGATATAGACAGGATGCAGAGTTGGGTGAAAAAGTGGCAGATGGAGTTCAGGCTGGATAAGTGTGAGGTGATGCATTTTGGAAGAACAAACCAGGAGGCTGAGTACAGGGTTAATGGTCAGTTACTTAAGAGTGTGGATGAACAGAGGTGCCTTGAGGTCCAAATCCATACATCCCTCAAGTCGCCACACAGGTTGATAGGATGGTTAAGAAGGTCTAAAGGACACTGAGCTTCATTAATTTGGGGATTAAATTCAAGAGTAGAGAGATCATGTTGCAACTCTACATATCTCAATAAGATAGAGAGAGGGCAGAGAAGATTTACTGGGATTTACAGCCCGGACTTCAGGAACTGAGTTACAGGGAAAGGTTCAACAGGTTAGGACTTTATTCCCTGGAGCATAGAAGAATGAGGGGAGATTTGATGGAGGTATTTAAAATTATGAGGGTGGGTGAGATACAAACAAGAGGACATGGGTTAAGGGTCAAAGGGGAAAAATTTAGGGGGAACTTCTTCACACAGAGAGTGGTGGGGGTGTGGAACGAGTTGCCAGCTGAGGTGGTGAAACCGGACTCAATTTTAACATTCAAGGAGAATTTGGACAGGTACATGGATGGGAGGGGTATGGAGGGATATGGACGGTGCAGGTCAGTGGGACTGGACAAAAAAAATGACATGACACAGACGAGAGGGGCCAAGGCAGCCAGTTTCTGTTCTGTAATGTTCTATGGTTCCACTTCTACTCTCTGCTATCTACCTGTAAGCCAATTTTTATCCACCCGACTAAGGTTCCACTGATCCCATGTCTCGTGACTTTCTGAACTAGTCTCCCCTGGGGAACTTGTCAAATACCTTACTAAAATCCCTGCCGACCACATCTACCAAGTATTTTGTTATCTCCTCAAAAAACCCAATTAGACTCGTGAGGCACGACCTTCCTTTCACACAGTCCTGCTGACTATCCTTGAGTAACTGGACTCATAGATCCTCCTCTCCAATAGTTTTCACGCCACTGACATAAGACTCACCAGTGTCTAATTCCTAGGATTCTCCCTATTACAAGTGGGCTACATTTGTCATTCTCCAATCCTCCGGCCCCTCCCCTGTGGCCACAGAGGACCCAAAGATCATAATTACTGCCCCAGTTATCTCCCCTCATTTCCCAGAGCAGCCTGGGGTAGATCGTGTCTGGTCCTGGGCCCTTATCAATTTTAATGTCTAGTTTTAAATTCAAGCCCATCCTTTTGACTTGGACGTATTGCACCGTTCCTTTGTTGTTATTGGATTCCCTTTCCCAATGTGGACTGGTTTAAGGCCGCCTCACAGTATGGATGGGAGTCAGTGTTGGTGTTGGTGTTGGGACCCGGGTGGAGAATGTGGAGAGACGGAGCAGCTCACCTGTACTGAGCATGGATGGAACTGTGAACGTCACCGGCTCACTCCAGTCGCTCCACATCCCCTTGAAATAATCGTTGTTGGGTTTCGATCGGACCTGGATTGTGTACTGGACGTTGGCCACCAGGTTCTTCATGAGCAATCTCAGGGAGCAGACCGTGGAGTTCAGCTGCTGCAGGGGAGAGATGTGATGTGTGACTTTATTTTGGACATACAGGACAGTAACAGGCTTTTTCGGCGCATGAGCCTGTGCCGCCCACCTACACCCAATGACCTACAACCCCCGATGCATTTCGACTGGTGGGAGGAAACCCACGCAGACACAGGGAGAACGTACAAACTCCTTACATTCAGCGCGTGATTCGAACCTCAGTCCCGATCACTGGCGCTGTAACATCTTTGCACTGACCGCGACACTAACCTTGCTGCCCAGTGAGCTCCCACCTCGGAAAACTCAAAGAAAAAGGAGCAGCGGGCCCTTCAGTCCCTCAAGCCTGTCCTACCCTTCAGCATGACCGTGGCTGATCTCTTCAGCCTGTTCTCTGCAGCCCTCAGCTCCCTGCCCTCCCCCTCCCTGGTGATCCATCCTCCTCATACCTGGGGGGCAGAGGATTCCAGGGAATGTCCACTCCCATGGAGAAGCTCCCAGGATCCTGAGTTTCAAATGGGTTCCCATCCCCATGTGCCTCTAACACATCCACTCCTCATCCCCGCAGGATCGTCTCTGCATGACAGTCTTCAAAACATGATAGCTGTCGAGTCAATCAGGAAACAGGCCATTCAGTCTGCTACAACCATGCTAGCTAATGGGCTCCCAACTGCATTAATTGCATTTCCTGGCCTGTTCTGCCATTCAATGACGATCACGGCTGATCCAATGATGGGCTCATCTCCACCAACCTGCCTTTACCCCATATCCCTTAATTCCCCCTCTTATATAAAAATCTATCCAGCCTTTTTACTGGGGTCACCTCAATGGGCAGCGAATTCCACAGATTCCCCTCCCTCTGGGGAGAGTAATTCCTCCTCATCTCTGTCCTAATACTACTCCCCTGGATCTTGAGGCTGTGTCCCTTAGTCTGGTCTCCCCCACCAATGGGAATGGCTTGTGGACTAGCTGGTGATGGCCCAGTGCAATGCAGGGATGGGTGGGCCACAGTGACCCGTACCTGGGGGGAAGACTCCGTGCTCCAGTACGACACCTGGTGGAGTAGGTGGTTTAAGAGCTCGGTAAACCGGATCTTGGATACAGCCCACTTGACCTCCATCTCCTCGGCTTCCAACAGGCTGGTGACGGTCATGTTATAGGGAGCACTGGTCTTCACTGCAAGAGAAGGGTCCCCTCAGGGCTGCATGAACATGAGGGGGAGGGAAGAGGAGAGGGGGGGAGGGGAGCTAGGGCAGTGGGGGGAGAGGAGCAGGGGGAGTGGGGAGGGGAGCAGGGGTGGTGGGGGCAGTGGGGGGAGGGGTTCAGGGGTAGTGGAGGAGGGGAGTGGGGGAGGGGAGCAAGGGGTGGTGGAGAGGGAACCAGGGGTTCTGGGTCAGATGGAGGGGGTTCTGTCAGAGGGAGGAGGTTCTGAGTCAGGCTTTGGTGTGGAGGTCAGACAGAGGAGTGGGGGGTTCAGAAGGGGGGGGGGGTCACTGGGTCCTGCGGGGGGCTGTCTCTGTGACAACTCACTCACCCATGTGTGTGATCTTCTGCTTGAGGGCACAGTGGCTGACCTGGATGGTCTTGGGTCGGAGGACACGTATACAGCACGGCCTGATTAGCGTGAACCTGGCCACAGGGACACGGCAGCTCCGCTCCAGTGCCAGGATCGAGCATCTCTCCCACACGTCCTGTTCACTGCAGGGGACAGGAGCATTCTGGTGGATGGGTCCTTGTTCCTTTTCCCAGCTCTCCCATCCTTTCCCCATCTCCCTCCCCGTTCCTTCTCCTCCCCATCTCCTACCCCCTCCTCCCCATCTCACACCCCACTCAGTACTGGCCTTTTAGGCAGTGAACCAATATCACTCCTTTATTCTTTTTCTTAGTTACAAGGACTACGTTAGTCTCCAGTGTAGGTGATTCACACAAAATATAAGTACAAACGTAAACATGATTATGTCCATTGAACCCATCAAACCTCTAGAGAGCCAACCTTTCCCAGAGACCCTCCAAACTGCCCGTGAGCACGGAGCGCTCTTTCTCCAGGGAAACGTGGGTACATAGGTGTCCTCAGAAGAGGGGCAGGCAGTCAGCCCCAGCTGAACCCTCGACTGCCCACTGCCCGGACCCATGGGTGGCCATCTTGGCGGGGCCCAGTACCCAGATCAACCCTCCCCCTTCACATTGGGGGGCCTAAAGATCAGGAGCGTGGGGCTGAAATGCAACTGGATATTGTGGAGCCACCCATTCTAGCACATGAACAGGGGCTGCACACTCCATATCCCCGTGAAGCCCAGTCTCAACCAGGACAGGCAGCTGCTGAGTCGGTGAGTCGCCTCAACTCATGACTAGACCCATCGCCTTCACGTTTCGAGGGCATGTCACGGATCTCACACTCGCTGTAATGGCCGGGGTATCAGCGCTCCCCACCATTGCCTTTGCTCATTTTCCATCCGTGATAGTTGGGGACAAGTATCGTGACTTCACTCTCGACTTCCAGGGATGGGAAAGAATTCCTGGCCACAGCGCGACTGCTGTGGGGGGGGGGTCGTTTAGAAGACAGGTCTGGCATACTTACAAAATGCAAGCAAACTCGACCACTGTGTAAAAGAATCGTCCACAACAGATCTGATGTTGACTGAAGTCGGGCTAACTCAGCCCTCCTCAGAGCCCACCATCCCTTATTCCCCACGTTGAAACGAGAGTCCAAGATGTGGGCCCTTTGGACGATGAGGTAGCAGAGCGATGACCAGAAATCCACAGCTGCTTCGCGAACTGGCTCCCTGGCGAACTGCCAACGCCTCCTGAACTCCTTGAAGGTGAGGCTGAGGCTCCCAGGCCGTCAAGACATCATCGAGAAGTCATCAGTAACCGACCACCGACCTAATCAGTGGTGAACCATCGGTGGGGTCACCGGTGCTAGACTTTTAATGAGCAAATTAGATAAGAGACAGTCATTTCCTGGCAGAGTAAATCCACTCAGGCAAACTGTGTAGTTGGAGACAGCAGAGCTTTATTCAAGCAGCAGGCGGTTTCCAAACAAGAATCCTGTTCGCGTACTCCCACATCCCACACAAAACCTTTCCATTCCAATCTGGTTTCAGCCATTTCAATCATTCATCCTTCTCCATCTTCCCAGCAGTGCGGACCGGGTCTTCTCTGCCACCCCCTCACAGTGTGACCCCTCCCTCAGTGTGACCCCTCTCTCAGTGAGACCCTCTGTCAGTGTGACCCCTCCCTCAGTGTGACCCTCCTTCAGTGTGATCATGCCTTACTGCGCCTCCCAACCTCTGGTACTGTGAGTGGAGGGAGTGGGAGGGTTGGTGCCTGGGTACCTGAAGATGAAGGTGATGTTGTCATCCCCGATGAGGGGCTCAGACACCTCGCAGCTCATCCACTCCATTTCACTCCGTTCCATGAACCTGACGAAGCAGCTGAACCAGGGCAGGTCGGGGTCATCATCAGCATCTGGAATGGACCAAGGTCAGGGTCATCAATGGAGTGGGATTGGCAGTAAAGAAAGCGAATGCTCTAACCATATAACAATTACAGTATGGAAACAGGACATCCTGGCCGCTCTCGTCTGCACCTATTTAAGTGATCTCTAGTCCCACTGACCTGCTTCCCATCCATAACCCTCTAATCCCCTCAAATCCATGTACTCATCCAATCTTCTCTTAAATGACAGAATTGACCCTGCTGCAACTACCTCTTCCAGAAGGTCATTCCACTCAGCCACCACTCTCTGAGTGAAGAAGCTTCCCCTCATGTTACTTCTAAAATTTTACCCCTCGATCCAATCTCCCCTACCCTCGAGCCTATTCACATCTACTCTATCCATCCCCTCATAATTTTAAATACCTCTATCAAATCCCCTCTCAACCTTCTACGCTCCAATGAATAAAGACCCAGTCTACTCGATCTTTCTCCATATTCTAGATACTGCAACCCAAGCAACATTTTACTAAATCTTCTCTGCACCCTCTCTACCTTATTGACATTTTTCCTATAATTTGGAGACCAGAACTGCACACACTATTCCGAACTTGGCCTCACCAATGCCTTGAACAGTCTCAACATCACTTCCCAGCTCCTATATTCTATGTTATGTTGGCCTTCACTTCAAGAGTACAAGAGTAAAGAAGTGTTGTTGAGGCTCCGTGGGGCCCTGGTGGGACCTCATTTGGAGAACTGTGTGCAGTTTTGGGCCCCTTATCTTAGAACAGATGTAATGATATTGGAGAGTACAGAGAAGATTTACCAGGATGGGCTAACATATGAGGAACGTTTAGCAGCTCTTCGATTGTATTAATTGAAGTCTCGAAGAATGAGAGGGGATCTCATTGAAACATTTTGAGCGCTGAAAGGAATGGACAGAATAGATGTGAATAAGATGTTTCCCTTGGTGGGTGAATCCAGGACAAGGGGGCACAATCTTAGAATTAGAAGGGATTAATTTAAATCTGAGATGAGGAGAATTATTTTTCAACCAGAGGGTTGTGGATTTGTGGAATTCCTTGCCACATCCAGCTGTGGAGGCCTAATCACTGGGGGCGTTTAAAGGGGGAGATTGATAGGTATTTAATTATGGGGAGAAGGTCATAACTTGGAACTAGATGAGAAAATGGTTTAGCTCAGGGGGGATTTGCAGAGCAGACAACGATTTCATGATTTTGTGATCAGCATCTGGATCACAGAACAGGGTCAACATCTGGAACACGGAGCAAGTTCAGGGTCAACATCTGGAACAGAGCAAGGTCGGGGTCAACAACATCTGGGTCACAGAGCAAGGTCAGGGTCAACATCTGGAACAGCAAGTTCAGGGTCAACAACATCTGGAACAGAGCAAGGTCAGGGTCAACAACATCTGGAACAGAGCAAGTTCAGGGCCAACATCTGGAACAGAGCAAGGTCGGGGGGGTCAACAACATCTGGAACAGAGCAAGGTCAGGGTCAACAACATCTGGAACAGAGCAAGGTCAGGGTCAACAACATCTGGAACACAGAGCAAGGTCAGGGTCAACACCTTGAACAGAGCAAGGTTGGGGTCAACAACATCTGGAACAGAGCAAGGTCAGGGTCAACAACATCTGGAACACAGAGTAAGGTCAGGGCCATCAACATCTGGATCACAGAGTAAGGTCTGGGCTTAGAGATAATATGTATAAGTATCTAGAGGGGCAAGGATTAATCAGGGACACCCAACATGGGTTTGTGAGGGGAAGGTCACGTTTAACAAATCTTGTTGAATTTTTTGAGGAAGTGACTAGAAAGGTTGATGAGGGTAGAGCAGTAGATGTGGTTTATTTGGATTTCAGTAAGGCTTTCAATAAGGTTCCACATGGAAGGTTGGTGAGGAAAGTTCAGGCACTAGGGATTAATGTTGAGATAGTCAGATGGGTTCAACGGTGTCTGGAGGGTAGGCACTAGAGAGTCATGGTGGACAACTGTCTGTCAGGATAGAGGCCGATGATGAGCAGTGTGCCTCAGGGATTGGTGTTGGGTCCTTTGTTGTTTGTCATTTACATTAATGATTTGGATGACGGGGTGGTAAACTGGGTGAGTAAAATATGCAGAAAATATTAAAAAAGGGGGAGTTGTGGATAGTGAAAATGGTTTTCTGGACTGCAGAAGGATTTGGACTGTTTGGAAGAGTGGGCTGAAAGGTAGCAGATGGAGTTTAATGTAGATAAGTGTGAGGTGCTTCATTTTGGGAAGAATAACCAAATAACCAAAATAGGACATATGCAGTGAAGGGGAGGGGATTGAGGAATGCAGAGGAACAGAGAGATCTTGGGATAATGGTTCATCATTCTTTGAAAGTAGATTCTCATGTGGATAGGGTGGTAAAGAAGGCTTTTGTTATGCTGGCCTTTATAAATCATAGCATAGAATATAGGAGCTGGGAGGTGATGTTGAGACTGTTTAAGGCATTGGTGAGGCCAAGTTTGGAATATTGTGTGCAGTTCTGGTCCACAAATTATAGGAAGGATGTCAATAAGGTAGAGAGGGTGCAGAGAAGATTTACTAAAATGTTACCTGGATTGCAGTATCTAAAATACGAAGGAAGATTGAGTGGACTGGGTCTTTATTCATTGGAGCGTAGAAGGTTGAGGGGGGATTTGATAGACGTATATAAAATTATGAGGGGGAATAGAAGTGAATAGGCTCTTCCCCTTGAGGGTAGGTGAGATTGGAACAAGGGGTCATAAGTTAAGGTTTAGGGGGGAAAACTTTAGAAGTAACATAAGAGGAAGCTTCTTCACTCAGAGAGTGGTGGCTGAGTGAAATGACCTTCCGGAAGGGGTGGTTGCAGCAGGGTCAATTCTGTTATTTAAGAGAAGGTTGGATGACTGCATGGATGTGAGGGGATTGGAGGGTTATGGACAGGGAGCAGGTCAGTGAGACTGGAGGAGATCACTTAAATAGGTGCAGACCAGAGGGGCCGAGATGGCCTGTTTCTGTACTATAATTGTTAATATGGTTATATGAACATCTGGAATACAGAGTAAGGCCAGGGACATCCACATCTGGAACAGAGCAAGATAAGGGCCATCAACATCTGGAACATGGAGCAAATTCAGGGCCATGAACATCTGGAACACAGAGCAAGGTCAGGGTCAACAGCATCTGGAAAACTGAGCAAATTCAGGGTCATCAACATCTAGAACGGAGCAAGATCAGGGCCATGAACATCTGGAACACAGAGCAAGGTCAGAGTCAACAACATCTGGAATATGGAGCAAGGTCAGGGTCAACAACATCTGGAATGGAGTGAGGTCGGGGTCAACGGCATCTGGAATGGAGCAAGGTCACGGTCAACAACATCTGGAATGGAGTGAGGTCAGGGTCAACAACATCTGGAATGGAGCAAGGTCAGGGTCAACACATCTGGAACATGGAGCAAGATCAGGGAGGCATGGTTAGCGCAATGCTGTCATGGCACCAGTTGATCAGGTCCAGTGTTTGAACCCCATCTCTCTGTAAGGAGTTTGCATGTACACCCTGTGTCTGTGTGGGTTTCCTCCAGATACTCCAATTTTCTCCCACCCTCCAAACATATCGGAAGTTGTAGGATAACTGGGTGTAATTTGGCAGCCGAAAGGGCCTGTTATGGGGCTGTATGTCTAAATTATCAGCATCTGGAACATAGAGCAAATCAGGCCTTGACCCCTGACCCCATCACCTGCTCTCCATGTTCTAACCCTGACCCCCTACCTCTGACCCAAACCACTCCCTCAGGACTTCCTGTACCCTATGTGAGACCCAATCCCATCCCTCTGGCCCTCCTGACCCCTACCTCTGACCCAATCCTCTCTGTCTTGCCCTCCTGTTCCCCTATCTCTGACCAAATCCCCTCTGTCTGGCCCTCCTGACCCCTACCTCTAACCCAATCCCCTCCTCTGGTCTTCCTGACCCCTACCTTGACCCAAACCCCTCTGTCTGGTGTTTCCAACCCCTACCTCTGCAAGCCTCCTCCATCACTACTGACCCCACTACCTGAGGGAGATCATTCACAGAACCCACTGCCTTTCCCCTCCCCCCACCATCCCACCAGCCCCTATACTTTCCCCTCGGAGATGAGACAGAGCTTTGTGCCCCAAAACCCCAGCACCATCCCCCGGGATGATTCCACTAACCTAGAGTATTTACCACAGTCCCCTCCTCTCAGATTGGGGTAGGCATGTGCAGAGAGGAGGGAGAGATCCATGGAGTGGGCAGGGAGGTGTGGGATGGAGCTGGAAGGGATGGAGTGGGGAGAAGGGAAAAGGAGGAGGGCAGGAGATGGATGAGCACGAAGGAGGCCACTGTGAAGATATGGGAACACATTGATCCCCAGAGCTGGATGGAATCTATCCCAGGATGAGGTCGGGGGTTGGGGGGGGGGAAAGGGAGGAGTTTCCATCTCAACTGGCAACAGGAGAGGCACCAGAAGCCAGGAAGGCAGTTGGATGTTGGGTATGAGCCTCAATGAGGAGCATCAGGGAATGCTACAGCTCTGAAAGAGGCCATTCAGTTCATCTTGACCATGCTACCTCAATCTATCCCAACCAATCATGACTCATAGCATTCTCTAAATGGAAATGTCCATGCCAAAAGCTCATTCTACACACCCAGAGCCCCCTGCCCCTGATACCTCGCACCATGAAACAGAGTGTACTGTGACAGAGTATATGTGTTTTTGGGAGAAGAAAATGGTAAACATTTTTTAGTGTAGGTCACATACAAACACTGTAAAAACAGATCTTATTTGAAATACTAGAACTCTGCCCCATGGTAGACATATTGGCTCCACAGCTTTTCCAAGAGCTTTGGAGAGTGCCCAAGAGACTTCACTAATGGATTGTTTACAAAAGGCAATAGATGAAAGATCCTGTCAAAGCCGCAGATTGTCTGGAGTTGTTCTAAGAGGGTCATGTGGTTTTGCAAGCAGAGAGAGTCAAACAGGCTTTCTCTCAGAGAGAGAGGGAGAGACACACAGAGATCACTTCTACAGATTTACAGCCAGCAGCACCAGCTGGGACTGGAACAGGACAAGCTGGCAAGCTTGTGGAAAACCCCATTTAGAAGACAGGTTGTGAGTTCTTATTTCAGCCTGTCAAAGCCCTTGTGGTTCATATGAGAGGAGAGGACTGGCTGTCTAATGTTTCACTTGGAATAAGAAAAACAAAAAAGGAACTCTATGATGACCTGAAAGAAAGAGGTTATCATCTGGAGAACCCTGAGGGGGAAAGTTTCATCAGCAAGATACTGACGTGGCTGAGTGTCCACAGAACAACAAATCTCTCTCTGAAAACTGACAAGAACCTTATTGAGTGGTAACCATTTACCTTTCAAGCACCAAAGCCTGGTGAACTTTATAAATGTTAAATTCTGTGCACAGTCTAAGAATTGCCTGCAACCAGTGAACTTGGAGGAATGAGAAGTGAGATTGGACTCTAAACCAAAGAACCTTTCTGAACTTACAAACACATTACACACATGTGCGCTTAGAATTAGAAAGGGGTTAAGTTAGGTTGTTAAGTCAATAGTGATAAGTTAAAGTTTGATCCCGTGTTCATGTTTAAAAATAATTAAAAACAACTTTTGTTTAAGTAACCATTTGTCTTGGTGAATATCTATTACTGCTGGGTTTTGGGGTCCTCTGGGCTCATAAAAGTACCTTCACCGCACCGTGGTACAGGGTGTATCTACACCACACTGTGGTACAGGATGTACTTTCACCTCACCGTTGAACAGGGTGTACCTTCTCTGAACCGTGGTACGGGGTGCATTTTTACGGCACCGTGGAACAGGGTGTACCTTCACTGCACTATGGTACAGTGTGTATCTTCACCAAACTATGGTACAGGTTGTACCTTCACTGAACTGTGGTATAGGGTGTTCCTTCTCCACACAGTAGAACAGGGTGTACCATCACTCAATTGTGGTACAGGGTGTACCTTCACTGTAGTATAGGGTGCATGTTCACCACACCATGGCGCAAGGTGTACCTTCACCAAACCATGGTACATGGTGTACCTTCACCAAACCATGGTACAGGCTCTGACTTCAACTCACCATGGTACAGTGTGTACCTTCACCGCATTGTGGTACTGGGTGTACCTTCACCGCATTGTGGTACTGGGTGTACCTTCACCGCATTGTGGTACTGGGTGTACCTTCACCGCAATGTGGTACAGGGTGTACCTTCACTGCATTGTGGTACTGGGTGTACTATCACCACACCATGGAACAGGATATGCATTCACCACACCATGGTACAGGGTGTACCTTCACCAAACCGTGGTACAGGGTATACCTTCACCAAACCGTGGTACAGTGTATACCTTCACCAAACTGTGGTACAGGGTCTGACATCACCTCATCATGGTACAGGGTGTACCTTCACTGCAACATGGTACAGGATGTACCATCACTGCACCATGGAACAGGGTGTATCTTCACTGAACTGTGGTACAGGGTGTACCTTCACCACACTGTGGTACAGGGTGCACCTTCTCCACACCATGGAACAGCGTGTACCTTCTCTGAACCGTGATACAGGGTGTACCATCTTCAAACCGTGGTACAGGGTGTAACCTTCACCCCACCGTGGTACAGGGTGTACCTTCACCACACTGTGGTACAGGGTGCACCTTCTCTACACCATGGAACAGGTTGCACCTTCTCTGAACCGTGATACAGGGTGTACCTTCTCCGAACCGTGGTACAGGGTGTACCTTCAATGCACCGTGGTACAGGGTGTATCTTCACTGAACTGTGGTACAGGGTGTACCATCACTGAACCCTGGTACAGGGTTTACTTTTACTGAACTGTGGTATCAGGTGCATGTTCACCACACCGTGATTCAGGGTGTACCTTCTCCGAACCGTGGTACAGGGTGTACCTTCACCAAACTGTGGTACAGGTATAGGTCAGGGGTAGATCATGCTTAACAAACCTTATAGAGATTTTTGAGGGGGTTACAAAAAAGGTTGATGAAGGGAAAGCTGTGGATGTTGTCTATTTAGACTTTAGTAAAGCTTTTGACAAAGTTCCCCACAGGAGGTTAGGAAAAAAGGTGGAGGCATTAGGTATAAATGAGGAGGTAGTGAAATGGATTCAGCAATGGTTGGATGGGAGGTGTCAGAGAGTAGTCGTAGAAAATTGTTTGTTCAATTGGAGGCCGGTGACTAGTGGAGTTCCTCAGGGTTCGGTCCTGGGACCACTATTATTTGTTATATATATTAATGATCTGGATGTAGGGGTGGAGAATTGGATAAGTAAGTTTGCGGATGATACAAAGATTGGTGGTGTTGTGGACAGTGAGGAAGATTACCGTAGATCACACATGTCAAACTCTGGCCCGCGGGCCAAATTTGGCCCGCGATATAATTATATTTGGCCCGCAAGATCATTTCAAAAATATATTAGAGGTGGCCCGCTGGCCGCCGCGCCAGTATAGCGCATGCACAGTAATACAACAAATCCCAGAATGCATTGGCGTCAGCCTGCTAATCGCCCCCACCTCCTCTGTTTACGTTGCAGGGTCTCACCGTGGACTCTGGTTTTGGGGCCTGGCCGGTGTCAGGGGAAGCCAAGGCCGCTTCCCAGCTCCCGGAACCGGAGGCCTCGGGCCTGACCTCACCAGGACCGTTGCCCACTCCCCCTCCCTGCCGCAGGCCGACCCGCGACTCACGGTGACGGGGCCGCTGATCCGCCGAGATGCCGCCCTGCAGCGAGAGCCGATGCCCCCACACTGTCGTTGTCCAACCCGATCGCCCGCAAACCCCGCCCTCCCGCACACAGGCCTGAGTAAGGATTATGAACTTTAATCTCAGGATAAAACAATCTTCCAATAGTTTCATGTCACAGTGATCAATATATTCCTGGTTAAAAATGGTCCTGCACCTGGATACAAGCTCATTAGGCATAAAACTTGAAAAGTGTGTCAATCAAAGGATATCTGTACCAATGGAAAAAGGGCATGGCAAATAACCCTGCTAGAGTTCATGCCCACAATCGGTCACCCATTTGATTGTTTCAGGAATCATGTTATTCTCCCATATTCTCAATAGCCCTCAGATTTTACTATTCGACAGCACACTGGCAACATTTGACAAATCCTCTATAGAGAAACATTATTTATTGAACATTTTATTTCTCATTTGTTAATGCTTCTGGAAAGAGTTTATCCAAAACTATTATTAAACATTTATTTTAATAAGAAAAAGTTTAACATTACATATGTTGAAAGAAGAGAAAACAGATGTTGTTGAAAATTTTCAATAAATATTTAGTTTGGACCTCGACTTAGTCCAAGTTTTTAATTTTGGCCCTCCGTGAATTTGAGTTTGACATCCCTGCCGTAGATTAAAAGGTGATTTAGGAAGGCTGGAGGTGTGGGCTGAGAAATGGCTGATGGAATTTAATACAGATAAGTGTGAGGTGCTACATTTTGGAAAGGCACATTTAAATAGGTCATATCCATTAAATGGTAGGCTATTGAGATGTGCGGAGCAACAAAGGGATTTAGGAGTTGTGGTAAATAGTACCCTCAAGGCTGATACTCAGGTAGATGGTGTGGTGAAGAAGGCATTTGGAATGTTGACCTTCATAAATCGGAGTATTGAATTCAAGAGTTGGAATGTTATGATGAGATTGTACAAAGCATTGGCGAGGCCAAATTTGGAGTACTGTGTACAGTTTTGGTCACCAAATTAGAGGAAAGATATAAACAAAATAGAGAGAGTGCAGAGAAGGTTCACGAGAATCTTGACAGGATTTCAAGGTTTGAGTTACAGGGAAAGGTTGTGCAGACTAGGGCTTTTTTCTCTGGAGCGTAGAAGATTGAGGGGGGGACTTGATAGAGGTGTTTAAGATTTTAAAAGGGACAGACAGAGTAAATGTGGATAGGCTTTTTCAATTAAGAAAGGGGGAGATTCAAACAAGAGGGCATGGTTTTAGATTGAAGGGGGAAAATTATAAGGGGAACATGAGGGGAAATTTCTTTACGCAGAGGGTGGTGGGGATGTGGAATGAGCTTCCAACAGATGTGGTCGAGGCGGGATCATTGGTTACATTTAAGGAAAGACTAGATAGTTACATGGATAGGAGAGGACTGGAGGGGTATGGACCGGGTGCTGGTCAGTGGGACGAGGAGGGTGGGGATTTGTTCCAGCATGGACTAGTAGGGTTAAACTGACCTGTTCTGAGCTGTATATGGTTACATGGTTACCTTCACTGAACCCTGGTACAGGGTTTACTTTTACTGGACTGTGGTGTAGGGTGCATGTTCACCACACCATGGAACAGGGTATATCTTCACCAAACCCTGGTACAGGGTCTAACTTCACCTCACCGTGGAACAAGGTGTTCCTTCACTGAACCGTGACAAATAATATACCTTCATCGCACTGTGGTAAGAATAATTTGAACTGGTTCATGGAGGGGAGGTATGGGGAGGCCATGGACTGGGTGCAGGACATTCGGGAAAGCAAATATATATTTTGGCACAGTCTAGATGGGCCGGAAGGTGCCTGCTTCTCTTCTGTAATATTCTAAGTTTCTCACTATCCCCTCAGACGTGGCAACCAGGGTCACAGGCCAAGGGGTGGCCAATGGTCGCCCTTTGACCTGGACCTGCCAGTCGGCAGGTCAGCTGATTGATCTCGGCTGTTGTGATTGGCAGCTGAGATGTGCCAGCAGCGGCTTCGCATCTGACCCCACCCTATCCCTCTACCTGTCAGCTGGTACTCACTCTGACTGTAGCTTACCAATCACTATCCACGCCTGCCCTCTGCAATCTGTGCATCATGCGCCAGATCGGGGTGGAAGCACGGGATGGGGGTGGGGGGATTGAGAGAGGGAAGGGTGGCTGGGAGATGGCGTGAAGTTCAGGGACAGAAGAATCTGAAGTCGACCATCAACTCCCCCGCGTAGGTGCTGCCTAAACCCGCCCGCACGATCCCCCCCACCCCCGCCTCACCGTCGGAGCCACTCTCCGCCTGAAGTCGGGAGAAGTAGAGCAGCAGGAGCAGAGCTGGCATCAGTGGCAGTACTTCCATCGCCTCATCCCAGTCTGTCTCGCACGCAGCATCCTCCTCCTCGCAGATCACAAACCACATCCCGTGTTGCTGCACCATTAACCCTCTCACTGCCACACAGCACTGCCGCACACCAGGCACTACTTGTGTTTCAGAGATGGGCTGGGTTTGCAGCCCCCAATCCCTCCACACAGGGCCAGGGCTTGCTTTGTGGACAGAAAGGTTGTGTTCTCTAGGAGGCCTGAACCAGGTTGATACATGGAAGGCTGACATGCGGCTGTGGGGTAGGCGAGGGGCAGGGGGAATCAGTGTGGGGACTGATACAGGACTGTGCGGAGAGAGTGGGGACTGATGCAGGGTTGTGGGGCGAGAATGGGGACTGATACAGGGTTGTGGGGCGAGAGTGGGGACTGATACAGGGTTGTGCGGAGAGAGTGGGGACTGATACAGGGTTGTGGGGCAAGAGAGGCGCCTGATACAGGGTTGTGGGGCGAGAGTGGGGACTGATAGAGGGTTGTGGGGCGAGAGAGGGGACTGATACAGGGTTGTGGGGCGAGTGTGGGGACTGATACAGGGTTGTGGGGCGAGTGTGGGGACTGATACACGGTTGTGGGGCGAGTGTGGGGACTGATACACGGTTGTGGGGCGAGAGTGGGGCCTGATACAGGGTTGTGGGGCGAGAGTGGGGACTGATACAGGGTTGTGGGGCGAGAGTAAGGACTGATACAGGGATGTGCGGAGAGAGTGGGGCCTGATACAGGGTTGTGGGGCGAGAGTGGGGACTGATACAAGGTTGTGGGGCGAGAGTGGGGACTGATACAGGGATGTGCGAAGAGAGTGGGGCCCGATACAGGGTTGTGGGGCGAGAGTGGGGACTGATACAGGGTTGTGGGGCGAGAGTGGGGACTGATACAGGGTTGTGGGGCGAGAGTGGGGCCTGATACAGGGTTGTGGGGCGAGAGTGGGGCCTGATACAGGGTTGTGGGGCGAGAGTGGGGACTGATACAGGGTTGTGGGGCGAGAGTGGGGCCTGATACAGGGTTGTGGGGCGAGAGTGGGGACTGATACAGGGTTGTGGGGCGAGTGTAGGGACTGATAGAGGGTTGTGGGGCGAGAGTGGGGACTGATACAGGGTTGTGTAGCGAGAGAGGGGACTGATACAGGGTTGTGGGGCGAGAGTGGGGACTGATACAGGGTTGTGGGGCGAGAGTGGGGACTGATACAGGGTTGTGGGGCGAGAGTGGGGACTGATACAGGGTTGTGGGGCGAGAGAGGGGCTGATTCAGGGTTGTGGGGTGAGAGTGGGGACTGATAGAGGGTTGTGGGGCGAGAGAGGGGACTGATACAGGGTTGTGGGGCGAGAGTGGGGACTGATACAGGGTTGTGGGGCGAGTGTGGGGACTGATACAGGGATGTGCGGAGAGAGTGGGGCCTGATACAGGGTTGTGGGGCGAGAGTGGGGACTGATACAGGGTTGTGGGGCGAGAGTGGGGACTGATACAGGGATGTGCGAAGAGAGTGGGGCCTGATACAGGGTTGTGGGGCGAGAGTGGGGACTGATCCAGGGTTGTGGGGCGAGAGTGGGGACTGATCCAGGGTTGTGGGGCGAGAGTGGGGACTGATCCAGGGTTGTGGGGCGAGAGAGGGGACTGATAGAGGGTTGTGGGGCGAGAGTGGGGACTGATAGAGGGTTGTGGGGCGAGAGTGGGGACTGATACAGGGATGTGGGGCGAGAGAGGGGACTGATACAGGGTTGTGGGGCGAGAGAGGGGACTGATACAGGGTTGTGGGGCGAGAGTGGGGACTGATGCAGGGTTGTGGGGCGAGCGTGGGGACTGATACAGGGTTGTGGGGCGAGAGAGGGGCCTGATACAGGGTTGTGGGGCTAGAGTGGGGACTGATACAGGGTTGTGGGGCGAGAGAGGGGCCTGATACAGGGTTGTGGGGCGAGAGAGGGGCCTGATACAGGGTTGTGGGGCTAGAGTGGGGACTGATACAGGGTTGTGGGGCGAGAGAGGGGCCTGATACAGGGTTGTGCGGAGAGAGTGGGGACTGATACAGGGTTGTGGGGCGAGAGTGGGGACTGATACAAGGTTGTGGGGCGAGAGTGGGGACTGATACAGGGATGTGCGGAGAGAGTGGGGCCTGATACAGGGTTGTGGGGCGAGAGTGGGGACTGATACAGGGTTGTGGGGCGAGAGTGGGGACTGATACAGGGTTGTGAGGCGAGAGATGGGACTGATAGAGGGTTGTGGGGCGAGAGTGGGGACTGATACAGGGTTGTGGGGCGAGAGAGGGGCCTGATACAGGGTTGTGGGGCGAGAGTGGGGACTGATCCAGGGTTGTGGGGCGAGAGTGGGGACTGATCCAGGGTTGTGGGGCGAGAGAGGGGACTGATAGAGGGTTGTGGGGCGAGAGTGGGGACTGATAGAGGGTTGTGGGGCGAGAGTGGGGACTGATACAGGGATGTGGGGCGAGAGAGGGGACTGATACAGGGTTGTGGGGCGAGAGAGGGGACTGATACAGGGTTGTGGGGCGAGAGTGGGGACTGATGCAGGGTTGTGGGGCGAGCGTGGGGACTGATACAGGGTTGTGGGGCGAGAGAGGGGCCTGATACAGGGTTGTGGGGCTAGAGTGGGGACTGATACAGGGTTGTGGGGCGAGAGAGGGGCCTGATACAGGGTTGTGGGGCGAGAGAGGGGCCTGATACAGGGTTGTGGGGCTAGAGTGGGGACTGATACAGGGTTGTGGGGCGAGAGAGGGGCCTGATACAGGGTTGTGCGGAGAGAGTGGGGACTGATACAGGGTTGTGGGGCGAGAGTGGGGACTGATACAAGGTTGTGGGGCGAGAGTGGGGACTGATACAGGGATGTGCGGAGAGAGTGGGGCCTGATACAGGGTTGTGGGGCGAGAGTGGGGACTGATACAGGGTTGTGGGGCGAGAGTGGGGACTGATACAGGGTTGTGAGGCGAGAGATGGGACTGATAGAGGGTTGTGGGGCGAGAGTGGGGACTGATACAGGGTTGTGGGGCGAGAGAGGGGCCTGATACAGGGTTGTGGGGCGAGAGAGGGGCCTGATACAGGGTTGTGCAGAGAGAGTGGGGACTGATACAGGGTTGTGCGGAGAGGGTGGGGACTGATACACGGTTGTGGGGCGAGAGTGGGGACTGATATAGGGTTGTGGGGCGAGAGTGGGGACTGATAGAGGGTTGTGGGGCGAGAGTGGGGACTGATACAGGGTTGTGGGGCGAGAGAGGGGCCTGATACAGGGTTGTGGGGCGAGAGAGGGGCCTGATACAGGGTTGTGGGGTGAGAGTGGGGTCTGATACAGGGTTGTGGGGCGAGAGTGGGGACTGATACAGGGTTGTGGGGCGAGAGTGGGGACTGATAGAGGGTTGTGGGGCGAGAGTGGGGACTGATACAGGGTTGTGGGGCGAGAGGGGGGACTGATACAGGGTTGTGGGGCGAGAGAGGGGACTGATACAGGGTTTTGGGCCGAGAGAGGGGACTGATACAGGGTTGTGGGGCGAGAGTGGGGACTGATACAGGGTTGTGGGGCGAGTGTGGGGCCTGATACAGGGTTGTGGGGCGAGAGTGGGGACTGATACAGGGTTGTGGGGCGAGTGTGGGGCCTGATACAGGTTTGTGGGGCGAGAGTGGGGACTGATACAGGGTTGTGGAGCGAGTGTGGGGCCTGATACAGGGTTGTGGGGCCACCTCTTCTCACTGCGACCTTCAGGCGAAAGTACTAAGGCCTTAGGTCCGGCAACTCAGGGTTCAAGAACAAATTCCTACCAACAGTTATCAGGCTCTTGAACTGCCCTGATGTTTACTGGCCCTGACCATAAACCCTTCCAGGATGACAAGCAAACCTGTCTGCGCTGTTGTAACTTTCTTTCTTGCACTGACTGCAACTGCGAACATTTCTTTCCACATCTAACTTTCATAGGTTAGATTTTTTATATCTTTCCCCAAGAGCAGAATTTAATGTACACCGTTACAGTTAAGACATATCTGCACAGTCCAGGCCCTTTAGCCCACAATTTTGTGCTGACCTATATCAACCTACTCAACATTCTAATCCTTCCCCCTCCTTACCCCGTAACCCTCTGTTTTTCTGCCATCTATGGGCTTGTTTAAGAGTCTCTTAAATGCCCTTAATTTTCCAGCCTCCACCACCACCCCTTGGAAGATATTCCAGGCCCACACAATTCTCTGTAAAAAAACACTCCTGATGTCTCCCCTGAACTTCCCTCCCTTCACTTTGTACCCACGTCCTCTGGTGTTTGCTAGGAAACAGGTGCTGACCGTCCACCCTATCTACGCCTCTCATAATCTTGTTGAGCTCTATTCAGTCACCTCTCATCCTTCAACGCTCCACAGAGAACCTCTGTTAACATTGCCTCAGATGGCAACATCCCAGTAAATCTCCTCCGCGCCATCTCAAAAGCTTATATATCCTTCCTGCAATGAGACGACCAGAACTGATGCAACGCTCCAAGTGTGGTCGACCCAGACTTCTGTAGAGCTGCAGCACTACCTCTCAGCTCTTGACCTCAATTCCCTGACGAAATAAGGTCAGCACACGTAAGCCTTCCTGGCTATGCTTTCAACCTGCTTGGGTTGTAGTAAGAATTTCAGTTGACCTGTACTACGTATATGACAATTAACCTGATTCTCCTTAGAGTTGGGGGAAGGGGAACGGATATTGGGAGTCAATCCCAGTCCAGGTGTGGATTTCAGAATACCAACATGAGATGCAGCCCTGGCCAGGCTGAATTACCACTTATTGGCCGTGCTATAAAAAACTGTACACAGTGTAAAAACTGTAAACAAATAAAGAAATGTAAACAAACTGACTGCGATACCAGAGAGAACAGAAAAAAAAATCAATAAAATGCACAAGTCCGAGTCCCTCAATGAGACCCTGACTGGGTTTGTCATTGAGGAGTCTGATAGGGGAGGGGGAGCAGCTGTTCCTGAACCTGGGGATGCGAGTCTTGTGGCCCTGACACCTCTTTCCTGATGGCAGCAGCGAGAATAGAGCGTGTGGTGGGTGGTGTGGATCCTTGATGATCGCCTCTGCTCTCCGACAGCAGCGTTCCCTGATTTACCACCACAAAGCAGAAAAAAAGGGCAGTACTGAGGGAGGAGGGTCATACTGTGGGAGGGGCAGTACTGAATGGAGGGGTCCCACTGAGGGAAGGGCTACTGTTTGTGGGTAAGAAGGCTGTGGACAACTGTCATGGGTCAGCCACGAGTCATATAAATGGCATGGATATGGGAACGGTGTCTATGGTATTTGAATTTTCCTGATTAATAGCTTCCTGGAGCCAACACCGCTGTCTGAAGAGAGCAGAATTATATCATAGGGTGTGATGAACCTTGGTGGTGCGGTGCCAGGGATGGGAGCTGTGCTTGTGAGAGGATCCCACAGGATCTCAGCAGATTAAAAGCAGGCAAGCCTGGACTCTCAGCCTGAAGAGCAATGCTCTTCCAACATCTCCTCTCTGAGGAAGCCCAGCGACACAGTGATGTCTGTGAGATGGGGGTGGGGGAGGGTGCAGGTGGGGGACACAGCAACCTGGAGAGGACTGAATCCCACTGTCAGCAAGTGATAGAGTTCCATTAGGGACACACAGAGGAACAGAGGCTTATGGTCTGATGAGGCAGGTCACCATTTGATGAGGATGGGGATGGGGTGGGGGTAGGGATGGGGATGGGAGGTGGGGGTAGGAATGGGGGTGGGGGTAGGGGTAGGGATGGGGTGGGGGTAGGGGTAGGGATGGGGTGGGGGTAGGGAATGGGGGGTCGGGTGAGGGTACCTATATATATAGTGGTAGCACCACACTAATCTCCAGTGGCCTGCAGCCTGTGTGGGCCCCTCAGGTGCTGAGCCCCTTGCTACTCCGCGCTGTGGTCACCGTCCTGTCGGGTCATCTCTTCTGCACACACGTGCCTAAATGCACATGTAGTGACAGACACTTGTACAAACATGCATGTATAATCACACATGTACATACACACAAGCATGGATCAACAGTCACACACATAAAACAGAATATTGAACACAACAGCACAGTACAGGCCCTTCGCCTTCAATGTTGTGCCGACCCATATATTCCTTAAAAAACTTCCTCCTGACGTCTCCCCTAAAACTCCCTCCCTTCACTTTGTACACCCATCCTCTGGTGTTTACTGATCCTGCCCTGGGAAACAGCTGCTGGCTGCCCACCCTATCTTTGCCTCTCAGAATCTTGTAGACCTCTATCGTTGCCTCTCATCCTTCTACTCTCCAAGGAAAAAAGTCCCAGCTCTGCCTCATATTTTCCAATCCAGGCAACATCCTGGTGAATCTCCTCTGCACCCTCTCCGTAGCTTCCACATCCTTCCTGTAATGAGGTGACCAAAACTGAACACAATTCTCCAAGTGTGGTCTCACCAGAGATTTGTAGAGTTGCAACATGTCCTCTCGACTCCTGAACTCAATCCCCCTATTAATGAAGCCCAACATCCCATTGGCCTTCTTACCTATCCTATGAACCTTGAGGGATGTATGGATTTGGACCCCAAGGTCTCTCTGTTCATCCACATTCACCGACCATTAACCCTGTCCTCAGCCTTCTGGTTTGACCTTCCAAAATGCATCACCTCACACTTATCTAGATTGAACTCCATCTGTCACTTTTCTTCCCAACTCTGCATCCTGTCTATATCCTCTTGTAACCTTTGACAACCTTCAGCTCCATCCACAACTCCTCCAACCTTCGTGTCATCTGCAAACTTACTGACCCATCCTTCCGCCTCTTCATCCAGGTCATTTATGAAAATCACAAAGAGCAGGGGGCCCAGAACAGATCCCTGCGGCCCCTCCACTAGTCACTGACCTCCAGGCAGACTACTTTCCTTCCACTACTACTCTCTGCCTTCTTCCTGCAAGCCAATTTTTATCCACACGGCCAAGGTTCCACTGATTCTGAGCCTCACGACTTTCTGAACAAGTATCTCATGGGGACCTTGTCAAATCCTGCACACAGTCACACACACTTTGGGTTTTACCAGGACCACCTGCTCCTGACTTCACACTGAGGGTCACAACTTGACCCCGAGGTACCATTTGAGTGAGTGTGAAGGCCTGGTAACCCAGTCAGCGGGCATCAGGCGGAACCACTCCAGGGGTCCATCACATCTCAGCCAGTGGAGGGGGGTTGTGGTGATGGGATACCCCAGGACATCACCTTGGGCTAGTGCCCTGCTCCCCACCAGCGTGTTCATCAGTGACCTTCCTTCTATCATAAGATCAGAAGTGGGGATGTCAGAGGTAAATTCAAGGTTCAAACCACTCACAACTCATCAGCCCAATGAGACACAGCAAGGTCTGGATAACGTTCTTACATGGGCTGATGAACATTCCAGCACAGTACAGGCCCTTCAGCCCACAATGTTGTGCTGACTCATTTAAACCTACTCCATGTTGAATCTAATCCTTGCCTATCACACACCCTCTCCGTGTGCCTCTCTTAAATGTCCCCATTGCACCAGCCTCCACCAACCCCTAGCAATGCATTCCAGGCCCTCCACTCCCTGAGTAAAAGATTCAGCTGTGATGTCTCCCCTAATATTTCCTCCTGCCACCTTAAAGACACGTCCACTGGTATTTGCTATTGTTGCCCTGGGAAAAGGTGCTGGCTGTCCACCCTATGTAAGTCCCACATAATCTTATACACCTCTAGATTTAAATTTAGACATACAGCACGGTAACAGGCCATTTCAGCCTATGAGTTGGAAAAACAGATAATTGGGCTGCACAATTACACCCAATTAAACTACACCCCCGCTGCATTTTCATGACACCAGGGAAAACCCACGCAGACACAGGGAGAATGTACAAACTCCTTACAGACAGCACGGGATTCGAACTACCGGTTCCAATCACTGGCGCCAACCGGGCCTCTATTAAGTCACCACTCATCTTTCAGTGCTCCAAAAAGAAAAGCTTGAAATCTGTCAACCTTCCCTCTTCCTGAGACCTGCTCTCCACCTCAACACCCCATCCCCCAACCCTCATCCCATCCCTCCCTCACTCATTCACCCTCTCCCTCTCTCACATTGATTTCTCAATTATAACCTGTCTCTCATTCTCACCCCCTTTCTCCCACATACTCTCTCCCCCCACCCCCCGACCCATTTATCTCATTCTCTTGAGAACAATAGAACATTCCAGCACAGAAACAGGCCCTTTGGCCCTTCTAGTCTATGCCAAACTATTTTGTGTAGTCCCACAGACCTGCACCCAGTCCTTAGCCCTCCATACCTCTCCCATCTATGTACCTGGCCAAATTCTTTTTCAACATTATAACCATATTATAATTACAGCAAATAAACTTGCCAGTTCTGCCCTTCTCGTCCATGCCGAATATCTTCTCCCATCTAGTCCCACTGAGACACACCCTGGCCCATAACCCTCCTCATCTCTCTCGTCCATATACCTATCCAACTTTTCCTTCAATATTAAAATCGAGCCCGCACCTACCACTTTGGCCGGAAGCTCATTCCACACTCCCACCATTTTTTAAATACCTCTATCAAATCTCCCCTCATTCTTCTACACTCCAGGGAATAAAGTCCTAACCTGTTTAACCTTTCCCTGTAACTCAGTTCCTGAAGTCTGGGCAACATCCTAGTAAATCTTCTCTGCTCTCTTTCTATCTTATTAATATCTTCCCTGAAGTTTGGTGACAAAAACTGCACACAATCCTCCATATTTAGCCTCACCAATGTCTTGTACAACTTTACCATAACATCCCAACTCTTTGATTTATGAAGGCCAAGATGTCAAAAGCTCTCTTTAACAACCCTGTCCACCTGTGACGCCACTTTCAGGGAATTCTGTATCTGTATTCCCAGATCCCTCTGTTCTACCGCACTCCTCAGTGCCCGACCATTCACCGTGTACGTCCTTTCTTGGTTTGTCCTTCCAAAATGCAACACCTCACACTTGTCTGCATTGAACTCCATCGGCCATTTTCCAGCCCATTTTTCCAGATGGTCCAGATCCCTCTGCAAACTTTGAAAACCTTCTTAACAGGATCCCAAAGATTTGTCGAAAACCAGAGGTACCTTTGTCTTTTCTGGACAGGAACATACAAACTGTGTTCTCAAAATTTCACCAGATAGGCCCCCCAACTTCTCAGTCTCCCCCCCCCCTTCCCCCAGATACCCTATCCTAACAGTCTCACCCCTGCTCTCCCCTCCCCCACCCCAGACATTTGAGTTTCTTGAAGTCTCTCTCTCATTCTATTCTCTTCGCCCTCTCTCTGACCACACACTCACACTCTCTCTCTCCGTTTTCTCTCTCTGTCTGTTTTCTCTCTCCGTGTTTTTCTCTCTCTCTCCCTGTTTTCTCTCTCTCTCTGCTCTTCTCCCCTTGTACCTCATGGTCTCTCTCTCTACATCTTTCTCTGTCATCGTGTCTCTCCCCGCCTGCCCCCCCCCCCCCCCCTCTCAGCAGTGTGTGCGGATGCCGGAGGATTCACTAGCAGTGCACGGTGTGTGGTTGTGGGACTGCAGTGAGCAGCAGTCAGACTGGGGAGCTGAGGGTGGTGGCGCTGGTGAAAGCCGAGACCCTCAACCCCTTCTGCAGCCTCGCAGCCCCACACTTTGCCCCGGTCACAAGGCTGCTCACCTGTTTATCTCTGGGAGTTTCCGGTCTCTCGAACACACTGCGGCCCATAGATGCGCAGGTGCTGAGAAATGGAGCAAATGAACCACATTTCAACACAAACAACGCAAATTGTCAACTCACCGGGGTGGGACTGACATAGGAGAGAGTGCGCGGAGAGCTCGCTCTCACTGTGGCTACAAACCACCTCCCCATGTCGAGGAGACAGCTTTGAGAACGTTGCAGATGGAAACAAGAAAGATAATGAACAAATAGGTGCAGATGGAGGTCAGGTCAGAACACTGTGCCTGGGCCAGAAGGCACAACACGCACCTGAAATAAACAGGGGAAGGGGTGGAGGTCTGAAGAGGGTCCGGTGTTCAATCTGCAAAGATAAGTTAACGTAGTGCTTAGCTGTTATGGGTTCGAATCTGGCGCTGTCTTTATGGAGTTTGTACGTTCTCCCCGTGTCTGGGTGGGTGTCCTCCCACCATTCAAAATGAACCAGAGGTTGTAGGTTAATTGGGCTGCACGGGCTCGTGGGCCGAAAAGGCCTGTTATCGTGCTGTACGTCTAAATGTAAATGGACTCGACTATTGTTCACGTTGCTGACTCGTGACTGCCCTGCATGCTCACCTCCAGCAGATTCATCTTCATAGATGATGTGATATAGAGAATTTAGGTTAAAAAGACTTAAGTTAAAATGTGATGATTAATCATAAACAGGGAAGCCAGAATGGACAGAGAGTTTACTAGCAGTCAAGGACAGAAGGAGCTGCTGAATATGTTTTTTTAAACCTATCTTTTCATGGTCATAGTGAGAGACATGCAGGAGACAAAGGATTGATAAGAAGTGTGAGAAACAGAATTTAGTGAATGTAGAGTTCACAGCGTACGTAACGAACGTGATAATTAATAATGCAGTTATACTTAGAATGTTTTTGTAATACTAACCAATTAAAACAGTATTAATAAGAAGGGGAAGGGCAAATAATAAAGGTATAAAAATCAATGCACTGTATGTATCGGGGCTTAACTGGTGAGAAACCAGTTGAGTCCAACTCTGCAGACTTGTAAATAAAGCTTGTCGTGTCATCAGTTTTAAAGAGACTCATGTGTGAGAAGTTTTATTTCTGACAAATGGGGGCTCGTCCGGGATCTACACTCCGGCCGTGAGGGGAGGCGAGAAGAGGGACATCGGAGGCGGTGCACCCCGCTGAGTTCAGCGGCTCCTAGTCCCTTGCTCGTCGCTTCGGGCGGCTTGAGCGAGTGGTATCCGGACAGGGTGACACGACAAGACGGAGAGGAGAAGGGTGACGGTTCAATCCCCGGGAAGACACCGGTAAGTGACGACTTACGATTGTGGTGTGGGGATTGGGTAACAGGTGTAACGGGATACACCTGTTTAGATAAAAACCTAACGGAATAGATTAAGTATAGATCTTTTGTCGTTGTGTGAGAACCCTGTCGCGGGACTCTAGGATAGACCCCAGGGAAACCTCGGCGGTAACCGAAGGAGGGACAGCACCTCCGACGAAGTGCCGAGAAGAGAGGGGTCAACCCCAGGAAAACCTCAGCGGTAACCGAAGGAGGGACAGCACCTCCGACGAGGCGTCTGAGAGGAAGGGAGTAGGGTCCAGAGCGAGAGGGTCCTCAGCAACGATAAACAGATCTAGGTGGGAAAATGGGAGGATCAAAATCTAAGGGCTCGTCTGAAAATTCAGGACAATTCCTGGGAGTACCCCTTGACAGCCCTTTGGGGAGAATGTTTGAAAATTGGGATAGTAAAAGATATCGGGACAAAAACAAGAAAAAGATGGTCCAATATTGTCTCCTTTGGTCAAAACAACCTATTAAAGGTTCCTCGGTCTGGTGGCCGAAATTTGGATCTGATGAGGATTGGGTTAGACAAGCATTAAACATATATGTAAATTCGAGACCAAAGGTGAATCAAGAAGAGTCAGCATATGCATTTTGTTGGGTTCCCTGGCCAGGATCCTTAACAGAATGTTTTAAATTGAGAGTGGCAGGAGAAAAGAAATGGGAACCTCTGGACAACCTTCCCCCTCCTTATATTCCCCCGGTGCCTACTGCGCCCGAGGAAAGCTTATTACCGGAGGGGAAAGGTGATGAATCTGATTGCCCCGAAGGTAATTGGCCTCATCAGCAATGGATACGAGTCACCTTTAGTGGGAGGAGGTTGAAAGGTTTGGTGCAAGAGTAACAATCTGAGTCTCAACGTGGAGAAAACAAAGGAGATATCTTGCCTTTGTCTCAAAGGGAGGGAAACCCAGAGGTGTGCGATCCAGTGGTCAATGGGGATCAGAAGTGGAGAGGGTGAGCACATTGAAGTTCTTGGGAGTCGCTATCCTGGACACTAATGGCATCGTGAAGATAGCACGTCAGCACCTTGACTTCCTCAGGAGTTTGCGGAGGTTTGGTATGACACCAGAAACCCTGGTCAATTTCTACAGAGGTGTGGTGGAAAGTGTGCTGACCAACTGCACCACGGTCTGATATGGGGACACCAATACCCCTGAGTGTAAAGCCCTGTAAAAGGTAGTGGATACTGCCCAGGACATCACAGGCAAAACCCTCCCCACCATCCAGAACATCTACAGGGAACGCTGCCGTCAGAGCAGCAGCGATCATCAAGGATCCACCCCACCCAGCGCACGCTCTGCTCTCCCTGCTGCCATCAGGAAAGAGGTGTCGGTGCCTCAAGACTCGCATCCCCAGGTTCAGGAACAGCTGCTTCCCCTCCACCCTCAGACTCCTCAACAGCCAACTCATCAGGGACTCATTTAAAGACTCTTTGCACATTATTTTTTTTCTCTCTGTATTCCACAGTTCAGTTTGGTAACATTTCTTTGTTTGTTTACACTGTGTCCAGTTTTTTCGGCACTACCAATAAGCGATCATTCTGTCTGGCCCACAGGGTTGTATGTGATGTCATGTATGTACTCTATGAGCTGTCACCTTGTTGTGTTGGAGAAGCTGGTGTGGTCCTGAGATCCCGAGAGTGATGCAGTCTGGAGCAATGCTCCTGGTAGGGCCACCCGTGGCAGTAAGGTCGAGTGTGAGGTTCCGGACAAAGAACAATCCAACCAAGACCTAACAGTGGAACAGGCGGATGAAGTTACTGAACTCGATGCCTGTGAAGGCGGACGAAGGCTGTAATAAATCCATCCACACCATTTGTTGTGGTTTCCAGGTCATTGGAACTCGTTGGTTGATTTGTGAAGTATCGTGTGCTTCTTGGAGTGAAAAACCAGTACATGTTAAAGAAATACACGCACAGGTGTCTTCGCTCAGTGGATCAATGAAACGAACGTCATCGTCCTTGACTACAAGGGATAGCCATGACTCTTACAATAAATCTGAAATCTGAAGACTACTGTTCATGCTGCACTGCACTGCCAGGCTTAGCTCCAACAGATTCATCTTTTGCGGATGACACAGCCTTGTCGGCAACGATAATGAGTTAGCTTGAAAGGTTTGCAAGAGGAACAACCTGAGTCTCAGCATGGATGAAACAAGGGAGTTAATTGTGGACATTAGGAGAATGAAGGACCACTTGTAATGTAATTGTGTTAATAATCTTTAGTTACAAAATTGTATTATTTTGGTAAAGGCTTTGCGGGTGGACAGGGACCGACACTAACACACAGAACATCATTTTGAAAGTCAAAATGTCTGCTAATCCATGTACAGTGGAAGCTGCATAAACAGCCATAAATACTGGAGGAAATGATATATACTTAGAGAAGCATCTGTGTACACACAGCCATTCTGTTGGTTGGCTTGAGGAGACAGTCCGGAAGCATTTTATCATTAGTTTTTGGAAAAGTTGGAACTTGAAACACTCATAGAGGGACACTTGCGTAATCTGTATAAACAAGCATAAGGCCATCTACCGTGATTCATGCTTTTGGAGAAATTAAACAGAAGCCAAGAGTGATGTCATGTCATGTGATTAAAACAGCAGGAAGGCATCCTTAATATTGTACCAACTCTGGGTAAAAGAAAACAAGATCATTTTTGTTTCTGGATCGTAACCCTTGAGATGGTGACTTCATCAGACTCCTACCTGAGTTTGTGAAATCATCGTGTGTAAAACAGATTCTGGAACCTCTGTACAAGAGAGGAGGATTTGTGGAAAATCATTCGTATGAAGAAACATTTCTCTGAAACCAGATCTACAAAGAATTTGTGAGTTTGAGAACTTTTAAACAGCAGTTAAAGACTCTGAGTTTTCACACAAAATATTTCTGAGATTAAATTTTAATCTTTTCAGAATTATTTCTGAACTGGTAATAGTTTTGGATTTTGCCTCCATATGCACACACTTGTGCAATAGTGGGGTTAAGTTTAGAGTTAAGCAAGAAATGTTATGTTATTGATAGTTATTAATAAAAATTTTTGTTTTGAAGATACCATTGTCTTGGTGAATTTCTATTGCCGCTGGTCTATGTTGTAACACCACTCCCCACTACATATCAACAGTTCCATCGTGGAGAGAGTGGGGAACACCAAGTCCTTTGGCATCCATTTAAAGGACGACCTATCCTGGACCTAAAACACTTCCTCAGTAGTCAGGAAAACGCTTCCTAAGGAGTTTAAAGAGGAAAGATCTACCAGTCCCCCTTCTAACAACGCTCAACAGGAGCACAATAGAGAGTGTCCTGACTGGCGGCCCTGCTGCTGGTGTGAACCCGTGGAGAGTGGAGATACTGCGTTCCTGCGGGGTCCAACTACCTATGGCTCCATACCAGCTTTAAACAGCCCGTTAAAGGAGCCAACGGTTGGGTTATTTTAAAATCCTGCAACCACAGGGTCTAGGCCCAAGATGGTGGTGCCTGTGATCGGCAGCAGTCACGAGGGGTGGTAGACTCCAGGGAAGCAGAGGACTGGTGCAGAGCACCAGTAATGGGGAGACAGGCCCCCTCCCACCCCTGTTTGAGAAGGAGAAGCAGAGGACAACCCCACAGAACGGTGACCATGGGAGTGGGCCAGGGAGGAGGTTCTGCAGCTGAAGAATTTGGTGGCTCGAGGAGCGGAACCCACACAGGCTGCAGATGATTGCAGTCGAGGGATTCACACCAGGTTGAGACCTGCTGGCAACTGCTTCCAAAATGCAACCCCTCACGCTTGTCTGCATTAAATTTCATCTGCCATTTTCCAGCCCAGGTTTCCAGTTGGTCCAGATCCCTCTGCAAACTTTGAAAACCTTCTGTCCACAACGTCTCCAATCTCAGTGTCATCTGCAAACCTGCTGATCCAATTTATCACATTATCCTCCGGATGGCTGATATAATTTCAGGCAGTTGCCCTGCCTTTTCAGGATGTAGTGACTCGATGTGAGAAATCTCCAAACCACACTCCCGGGAGGCACAGACAGCTGGGAGTCTCAATCTTGGTTAGAGAATCTCCTGTCCACCTCTCTGACCACAGCCTCTCACTCTCCGTTTCTCCCTGCACCCACTCTGAGTCTCGGAACCAGAGGCATGGCCACTGTGATTTCCCCCTGGGAGGCCATTCACCCCAATAAAGCGGTCAACTTGGTTCTGAATGGGTCAGGAAGCGGCAGTGTGTACCGGATTAGAATTCTCTACTCTTCATTGTTTGGTGCAGCTCCCAGAGGGGGCCATGAACCAGTGAACCTGACTTTCATGGCGAGGTAAATGCTGGAGTTAATTGTTAGGAAATTTCAATATAATACAGGCCCATCAGCACACGATGTTGTGTTGACAATACTATACAAGCCACAACCCCCCAACCCATGTTCCTTACATCCATGTACCTGTCTGGGTCCTTTAAATGTTCCTATTGGATCAGGATTTATTGAAGAATCCTTCAGAGATTTACTGGGATGTTGCCCAAACTACAGGGAAAGGTTAAACAGGTTAGGACCTTATTCCCTGGAGTGTAGAAGAATGAGGAGAGATTTGATTGAGGTATTTAAAATGATGAGGGGGACAGACATAGCAAATGTAGGTTGGCTTTTTTCACTGAGGGTGGGTAAAATACAAACCAGAGGATGTGGGTTAAGGGTGAAAGGGGAAAGGTTTAGGGGGAACTTCTTCACACAGAGAGTGGTGGGGGTGTGGAACGAGTAAAAGGGGAAAGGTTTAGAGGGAACTTCTTCACACAGAGAGTGGTGGGGGTGTGGAACGAGTAAAAGGGGAAAGGTTTAGAGGGAACTTCTTCACACAGAGAGTGGAACGAGCTGCCAGCTGAAGTGGTGAATGTGGGCTCAATGTTAACATTTGAGAAGAATCTTGACAGGCACATGGATGGGAGAGGTATGGAGGGGTACGGACTGGGTGCAGGTCAGTGGGTCTAGGCAGAATAATGGTTCGGCACAGACTAGAAGGGCCGAAGGGTCTGTTTCTGTGCTGTACTGCCTATGGTTCTATGTCCTTGGAGGTAATGTGGTAACGTGTGTAGAAACCTGGTTGCAGGCAGGAAGCAGAGAATGGATCCTTCCCAGATTAGTGGGCACCACAGGGTTCAGTGCTGGCACCGCCAGCTATTTACAATATATTGATGATCCTGGCCAGTCATCCTTAACGGGGCCACAGACAGCAGGTTTGGGGGGGGCGGGGGGGGGGGTGGGAGTGGAATTTTCCCATCCTCATGTTTGTGCTGACGGTTTCCAAATTGGTTGTTGTGTACAGGACACAGTCCCCATCTGTGCAAGGCATCCCGCGGCCTCTTTATTGTCCTTTGTTTTGTACTTTCATGTTTTCTTCTTTCCTACACGTTCAGTAAGATTGATTTCCTGTTTGTCTGTTCTGGGAACACAAACCATAGTTACGTTCAGAGTAAAACCCTTGTTTTCTTTTCCCCTTGCGTAACATAATCTTTATGTTTTTATGTAGTAAGTACAAAAGAAACCAACTAAACCTGACGGCTTCACAGGGAAGGAAGGGCCCCATAAACTTTCAGCAGAATCCTGAGAGACACCTGGTCGAGACAAAGGAATTGTGAATAATCGCTCAGTTTACAGATGATACTGAGCTGGAGTGGGGTGGGGGGGGGGGGGGGTGGGGGTGGCGGGGTTGGAGAGGAAGGTTCCAAAGGGCAGCAGGATGCCTTGTACAGATGGGGAATGTGGGCAAATGTACGACAGATGCAGTCTAATGGAGATAGAGGAGAGGGTGTCCACTTTGGTGGCTATACAGCAGGCAGATTATTATCTGAATGGTGAGGAGTTAGGGAGAGGGGAGGTGCAGCAGGACCTGGGGATGATGGGGCATAAGTAAGGGAAGGGTGGGTTGCAGGTACAACAGGTGGGAAAGACCTGGGGGTTGATGATGCATCAGTGAAAGGTTGGGAAGAAATCTTGATGGCCTTGGCTGTGAGAGGTTTTGAATGTAGAAGCAGGGAGGTCTGGCTGTAGTTGGACAGGGACTTGGGGAGGCCACACCTTGAGTATTGTGGGCAGTTTTGGTCTCTGAATCTGAGGAAGGACGACCTTGTGATTGAGGGGGTATGGTGAAGGGTCACCAGACTGATCCTTGGGATGACAGGACTGATGGATGTAGAAAGAACGGATAGACCAGGGTTACACTCACCAGGATTCAGGAGAATGAGAGGGGATCTCATTGAGGCATCAAACTCTTGTCAGAACCAGACAGGTGAGATGCAGGAAGAATATTCCGGATGTTGGAGAAGTCCATGACAAGGGGTCACAGTCCAAGGAGAAGGGGGAAATCATTCAGGACTGAGGTGAGGAGGATCTTCTTCACTCAGAGAGTTGTGAACCTGTGGAACTCCATGACGCATAACGTTGCTGAGGCTGGTTCATTAGATATTCACAAGGGAGAGGATGTGGACCTTGTGGCTAATGGGGTCGGGGGTGGGGGTGTGGAGGGAAAGCAGGGATAATAGACTGGGTCCTATGGTCAGTCATGGTCATCTTGAATGGGGGAGCAGGCTTGAGGGGCTGAATGGCCTTCTCATGCTCAAATTTTCTACTATTCTGTGATTCTGAGGCCCTGTGTCCCAGCTCCCTCAAATATGGTCCCCGTCCCTGTCCTAGGAGAGGCAGGAGCCAATGGATAAAGGCAGCTGAGCTGTGGTCTCTAGGCCCGTTGGACCTCCATCTGTACCCTGCCACTTGTTGGTCATTTCTGTGTCTCGGATCCCAACACCCAGGTCAGAGACACATACTCCCATGACCCGGCCCAAGGAACTTCAATGAGAAACGGATACATCTTTCATTTATTCTTGTTCATTGTTTCCCATCATAATCAGTTTGATTCACACCTTGGGAATCTTTCGCCGATTCTGGTTCTGTCCTATGTCATCAGTGGGGGGTGCTGGGAGCCAATTCGACTGAAGGCTCGGGGGAGCTGCTGGCAACCCTCTCACTCTCCACAGATCTCTTCTGCACAATGGCCTGCAGGTCCTGCATCACCAGAGAGAGAGAGAGAGAGAGAGAGAGAGAGAGAGAGAGAGAGTCAGTGACAGGGCAAGGCAGAGGGTACTATAGTGATGGGGATGGGGTGTGAGACTAGCGGAGAAAGGGAGAGGAGAAGCAGAGTGAGGGGCAACAATAGAGACAGTTTGGGGGTAGGAAACCAAGCAGGGTGGGGAGAGACAGGAATGGCAGCTGAGACAAAGGAGGGGTCCTGAGAGGAGTAGCAAACAACAGAGGACATCTGTACAAAATCAAGGGAGGAAAGAGAACAGGAAAGGTCTCAATAAGATAGAGAGAGAGCAGAGAAGATTTACTGGGATGTTGCCTGAACTTCCGGAACTGAGTTCCAGGGAAAGGTTCAACAGGTTAGGACTTTATTCCCTGGAGCGTAGAAGAATGAGGGGAGATTTGATAGAGGTGTTTAAAATTATGAGGGGGACAGACAGAGAAATTGTAGATCGGCTTTTTCCACTGAGGGTGGGTGAGATACAAACCATAGGACATGGGTTAAGAGAAAAAGGGGAAAAATTTAGGAGGAACTTCTTCACAGAGAGTGGTGTGAATGTGGAGCGAGCTGCCAGCTGAAATGGTGAATATGGGCTCAATTTTAACATTTAATAAGAATTTGGTCAGGTTGGTGGATGGGAGAGGTACAGAGGGCTATGGACCGGGAACAGGTCAGTGGGACTAGGCAAAAAAAATATATATATATTTTGGCACAGACCAGAAAGGCTGAAGGGGCCTATTTCTGTGTTGTAATGCTCTAGGTTTCTATGAGTAACCGGATTAGTCCAAGTCAGCATGGAGTTATGAATGGGAAATAAGTCTTCACACATCTTCTACAACATTTAACCCATTTGTTATCATGTCCTCTGGTTTGTCTCTCACCTTCCCCTTTAGTGGGAAAAGCCGACCTATATTTACTCTGTTGATCTCCCTCATAATTTTAAATACCTCAGTCAACTTTCCCCTCATTCTTTGATGTTCCTAGTAAATCTTCTCTGCCCTCTTTCTATTTTATTGAGATCTTTCCAGCAGTTTGGTGACCAAAACTGCACACAATCCTCCAGATTTGGCCTCACCAATGTCTTAGACAATTTTACCATAACATCCCAACTCCTGGACTCAATACTTTGATTTATGAAGGCCAAGATGTCAAAAGTTCCCTTTACAACCCTGTCCACCTGTGACGCCTCTTTCAGGGAGTTATATTATCTGTATTCCTAGATCCCTCTGTTCTACCATACTCCTCAATGCCCAACAATTTATCGTGCACATCCTTTCTTGGTTTGTCCTTCCAAAAGGGAACACCTCACACTTGTCTGCATTAAACTCCATCGGCCATTTTCCAGCCCATTTTTCCAGATGGTCCAGATCCCTCTGCAAACTTTGAAAACATTCTTCACTGTCCACAACGTCTCCAATCTTAGTGTCATCTGCAAACTTGCTGATCCAATTTCCCACGTTATCGTCCAAATCATTGATATAGTTGACAAATAACAATGGTCCCAGCTCCGATCCTTGAGGCACCTCTAGTCACAGGCATCCAGTCTGAGAAGCATCATCCACCACTACACTCTGGCTTCTCCTGTCCAGTCATTGTCGAATCCAGTTCACTACTTCACCATGAATACCGAGTGTCTGAACCTTCGGTAATGATAATGATCATGTTTGCATGGCCACTAGCAATGTCTTAAGGATCAAAGTTCCTGTTTGATTATATTTGGCTGCCAGCAGGGTGTTCACACAGACAAGGAGACTGCTGTATGAGAGATCTGTAATGGAGGCTGCAGCCTCAAGGTGCTGTTTACAACAACTTTAAAGTAAAGAACCTTTTCCCTCATCCATGTGTTGTCTAAGAACTCACACATACGAATACAAGATGAAACATGGTGTCAGAACTGGGATGAAGGAAATTAGAAGGAAATACTTTAAAAGGTAAAATCTAAAGTCAACAACTGATCAGTGAAGAGAAACTAACAAAGAGAAAATTGGAAGGATTACATCCACCAGTGAAACTTCAGCTGACAAGTAATGTGGCTGAAAATTGGAACAGATTCAAATAATGTTTTGGATTGTATTTAGTGGAATTCGAAGCTGATGAGAAAAGTGATAAAGTGAAAGCCCCAGTTTTCTTACATGTTATGAGTGAAGAAGCCCTGGAGGTGAATAATAAGTTCACATTTGCTGCTGAAAGAGACAAAATGAAACAAGAAAAATTAATGGGACAGTTTGAGGGATACTGGATACCTAAATGTAACGTGATGTTTGAGAGGCACAGATTCTTCACATGTGTACAGAAAACAGAAGAAAGTATTGATCAGTATGTGACTGAATTGAGAAACAAAAGCAAGTTAAGAGCCCAAAAGAGCAAAATCTAGATCTGGAAAAAGCCATAGCATTCTGTAGGGCTACATAAACTGGAAAATTGCAGGAGGAGTCACGTGATGGAGTAGTGGCCGGACGGTGAACTCCAGCCCTCTCCAGAAAAGTCAGAAAAAACAAAGCAAAACACAAAGGCACAAAAATAAAAATCAAAGTAAAGTGAATATAAAGGTGGAAAGAAGATGGCGACGAAAAAAGAAAAGTCGAAACCAACGGTAAGAAGAGAGGAAGAGAAGACAACGGAAGATGAAGGAAAAGGCCTTACCTGTTCGAAGAGGCCAGCGGTGGAGAGAGAAACCCGCTCCCTCAGGTCAGTAGAATATGGACTACAAAAATGGCTCGCTGAGCCGAGTAAAAGTGCGCAACCGCGCATGAAAAAAAAACACACCGACGGGAGGGGTGACCAGCTGGGGAGTCGATCTCCACAGCCGGCAATGACAGCTGCAGAACACCTGCAGCAAGAGGAGAACATAGAAGACAACGAAAACAAGAAAGAAGAGAAGAAAAGGGCAACAAAGAAACAACAGATGGCCAACCCAGAGGAAGAAGAAGAAGAAGAAGAGGAAGAGTACAGTGAAATAGAAGAAGAAGGGAAAGGCAAGATAAAGGATATACTTTCTCTTATTAAAGAATACATGGAGCCATTTAAAGAATGGCAAGCGCAAGAATTTAATGATTTAAGAAGAAGAATAAACAATACAGAAGAGAAAATGAATAAAATAGATATAACCTTATCAGAAATGGGAAAAAGAATCGACAAGGTGCAAGAACGAGATGCAGCAGTAGAAATGGAGGTAGAGGACTTAAAAAAGAAATTAGAGGAATCTAATAAAAAAGTTAAAGAGACACAAGAACTGTTAGCTCAGAAAATAGATATAATGGAAAATTATAACAGAAGAAATAACATAAAGATAGTGGGCCTTAAGGAAGATGAAGAAGGCAAGAATATGAGAGAGTTTATAAAAGATTGGATCCCTAGGATCCTAGGATGTCCAGAACTACAGCAAGAAATGGAAATAGAAAGGGCACATAGAGCATTGGCCTTTAAACCACAATCACAACAAAAGCCAAGATCTGTTTTAGTAAAATTCCTAAGATATACTACAAGAGAAAAGGTACTGGAGAAAACAATGGAAAAAGTAAGAGAGGACAATAAGCCACTGGAGTACAAAGGGCAAAAAATCTTCATTTATCCAGATATAAGTTTTGAGCTCCTGAAGAAGAGAAAGGAGTTCAATACAGCAAAGGCGATTTTATGGAAGAAAGGGTATAAATTTATACTAAAGCATCCAGCGGTATTGAAAATATTTATTCCAGGACAACAAAACAGACTATTCTCGGATCCAGAGGAAGCACGAAAATTTGCAGAACAATTACAAAATAGACTGAAAGATGAAGACTGCAAACTAAAAAGACATAAGTTTTGAACTCCTGAAGAAGAGGAAGGAGTTCAAAACATCGAAAATGATCTTATGGAAAAAAAAATTATTCCGGATCCAGAGGAAGCACGAAAATTTGCAGAACAATTACAAAATAGACTGAGACATGAAGACTGCAAACTAAAAAGACACAAGTTTTGAACTCCTGAAGAAGAGGAAGGAGTTCAAAACATCGAAAATGATCTTATGGAAAAAAAAACTATTCTCGGATCCAGAGGAAGCAAGGAAATTTGCAGAACAACTACAAAACAAACAGAGAGATGAAGACATGTAATAAGAGTAAAATTGACCACGATTTATATGTATGTGGGTAAATATGTGTGTATATGTATAATGTGCATACATGAATGTATCCGTATTTAGAGGAAAATATAGATAGTATAGACAAGAATTAATAAGGGAAGGAAAAGGAATAGAGGGAATAAGGAGGGAATTAAAAGAGTGACCTTTGTCACATATGAAAAGTGAAATCTTTTCTGGGGGTTGCTGGGTGAGGGGGTGTTACGGTTACTGCAAAATCAGCTGACGCTTGCGAGTGAATTTGCAAATCCAAATGGAGAGGGGAAATGTGGTTGTCTGACAAGGGATAAAGGACAACTCAGGAGGGGAAGGGGGGATTGGGGCTAAAGAAGTTTTAAATAGGAGAATAAGGAAAATGTTTGATGTTTTAGGAATGTTGTCTTATTAAGGATTCAAAACAAGAAAACAGAAATGGATAAGAAGGAAAGGTAATGATGGAAAAACGGAAAGGGAAGATAAACAAAGTATAAAATGGCTATGTTGAACTATATGACTTTAAATATTAATGGAATACATAACCAAATTAAAAGGAAGAAACTGCTAAATTTACTGAAAAAAGAAAAAATTGATATAGCATTTGTGCAAGAAACACATTTAACTGAATTGGAGCATAAGAAATTAAAGAGAGATTGGGTAGGACATGTAACAGCAGCATCGTATAATTCAAAAGCAAGAGGAGTAGCTATATTAATTAGTAAAAATGTGCCATTTAAAATAGAAGAGGAAATAATAGATCCAGCACGGAGATATGTAATGATAAAATGTCAGATATATTCGGAGTTTTGGAATCTACTCAATGTATATTCATCTAATGAAGAAGATCAGAAGTTTATGCAAGATATCTTTTTGAAGATAGCAGATACGCAAGGGAACATATTAATAGGAGGGGATTTCAACCTGAATTTGGATTCAAATATGGACAAAACTGGGAAAAAAATTAACAGAAAGAGCAAAGTTACCAAATTTATAATTAAATCGATGGAAGAAATGCAACTTTTGGATATATGGAGGAAACAACACCCAAAGGAAAAGGAATGTTCGTTTTACTCGGCTAGACATAAAACATACTCAAGAATAGACCTATTTTTGTTATCAGCTCGTATGCAAGATAGAATAAAAAAAACAGAATATAAAGCTAGAATACTATCGGACCATTCACCCTTAATATTGACAGTAAAGTTAGAGGACATCCCTCCAAGAATGTATAGATGGAGATTAAACCCCATGTTACTTAAAAGGCAGGATTTTAGAGAATTTATTGAAAAACAATTAAAAATGTATTTTGAAATAAATACGGAATCAGTGGAAGATAAGTTTATACTATGGGATGCAATGAAAGCATTCATTAGAGGGCAAATAATAAGTTATGTAACCAAGATGAAGAAGGACTATAATCAGGAAACAGAGCAGTTGGAAAGGGAAATAGCAAATATAGAAAAAGAATTAGCAATGAAGGAAGATACAACTAAAAGAAGAGAATTGGCGGATAAAAAAATAAAATATGAAACATTACAAACATATAAGGTGGAGAAAAATATAATGAAGACAAAACAGAAATATTATGAACTAGGGGAAAAAACGCACAAAATCCTAGCATGGCAGCTTAAGACAGAACAAGCTAAGAAAATGGTATTGGCATCAAGGAAAAAAGACAAACAAATTACATATAATCCAAAAGAAATTAAGGAAAACTTTAGAGAATTCTATGAACAATTATACCGAACTGAAAACGAAGGGAAAGAAGGGAAAATAGATGAATTTCTAACTAAAATTGAACTACCAAAACTACAAATAGAGGAACAAAATAAATTAACAGAGCCATTTAGAATAGTAGAAATACAAGAGATAATAAAAAAATTACCAAATAATAAGACACCAGGAGAGGATGGATTCCCAATAGAATTCTATAAAACATTTAAAGACTTATTAATTCCGCCCCTCCTGGAAGTAATCAACCAGATTGATAAAACGCAAAGCTTACCAGATTCATGTAAAACAGCAACAATTACAGTAATACTAAAGCAAGGGAAAGATCCACTCACACCAGCGTCATATAGACCAATATCTTTACTTAACACAGATTATAAGATAATAGCTGAATTATTAGCAAACAGATTAGCAGAGTATGTACCGAAAATGGTAAATCTAGACCAAACTGGATTTATCAAAAAAAGACGCACAACAGACAATATTTGTAAATTTATTAACTTAATTCATGCAGTAGAAGGGAATAAAGCACCAAGAGTAGCAGTTGCTTTAGACGCAGAGAAGGCCTTTGACAGAGTAGAATGGAATTATTTGTTCAAAGTATTGCAAAAATTCAGTTTACCGGAGAAGTATATTAATTGGATTAAAGCATTATATAAGGGACCATTAGTGAAAGTGACATTAAATGGACATGTATCAAAACAATTTAACTTAAGCAGGTCAACACGACAGGGATGCCCACTATCACCTTTATTGTTTGTGTTAGCTATAGAACCACTAGCAGAATTGATAAGAACAGAAAATAATATAAAAGGGATAAAAATAAAAGACAAAGAATATAAAATCAGTTTATTTGCGGATGATGTTATAGTATACTTAACAGAACCAGAACTATCAATAAAAGAATTATAGAAGAAATTGAAGGAATATGGAGAAGTGTCGGGTTACAAGATCAACGTAAATAAAAGTGAAGCAATGCCTATGAATGATGCGGATTTCTCAAAATTTAAGAAAGAATCACCATTTAGATGGCAAATGCAAGCAATAAGATACCTAGTTGTACAAATAAACAAAAATCTCGGCCAACTATATAAACTCAATTATTATCCACTAATGAAAAAATTACAGGACGACTTAGAGCATTGGAAAGACTTACCACTAACACTAATAGAAAGGATAAACTGTATTAAAATGAACATTTTTCCAAGGATATTATACCTATTTCAGGCATTGCCAATACAACTGACAGAGAAATTCTTCAAGGAGTTAAAGAAAATAATAAGGAAATTTTTATGGAAAGGGAGGGAAACTGAGGATAGCACTAGATAAATTAACAGAATGGTATAAACAAGGAGGCTTACAACTGCCAAACTTTAAAAATTATTATAGAGCCGCACAATTAAGATACCTATCAGATTTTTATCAAACAAGGGAAAAGACAGATTGGACTAGATTAGAATTAGATAAAATAGGGGAAAAGACACCTGAACACATATTATATAAATGGGATGAAAAATTGGTACAACATAGAAGTTCTCCAGTATTACATCATCTACTCAATATTTGGAAGAAGATTCATGTAGAAAGAAATAAAACAAATTATCAATTACCAAAACTAATATTGACGCAAAACAAGTTACTCCCTTTTACAATAGATAACCTTTCCTTTAGAGAATGGGAGAAAAAAGGGATTAAAAGAATAGAAAATTGTTTTTCAGGAAATAGATTATTATCCTTTGAACAAATGAAAGATAAATACAATATAACTCAAGATACAGCACTGGCATATTACCAATTGAGATCCTACTTGAAGGATAAATTAGGAAGCAGTTTGAGTTTGCCAGAGGGAAGTAACTTTGAATATGTGATTACAGATACAATGATAATCAAAAGATTTTTAACAAATATGTATATTAAGCTGCAAGAAAAGGAGAATGAGGAAAAAAATGGTAAAACTAAACAAAAATGGAAACAGGATTTAAATATAAAGATAAAAAAGGAAACATGGGAGAAGTTATGCTCTGGAACGATGAGAAATACAATAAATACGAGGTTACGTATGATACAATATAACTGGATACACAGGCTATACATTACACCTCAAAAATTAAATAAATGGGACCCAACAGTATCTGATAGATGTTTTCGATGTAAAAAAGAAATGGGAACAACAATTCATGCAATCTGGACATGTGAGAAAGTAGAAAAATTTTGGGAAGATCTCAATCAGATATTAAATAAAATAACAGAAAACAATATACCAAAGAATCCAGAGATCTTTCTCCTAAGTAACATAAAAAACAAAGATTTTGGAATTGATTTGGAGGATGCACAAAAAAGATTTGTTAAGATAGCCCTAGCCGTAGCAAAAAAATGTATTATGTCAACCTGGAAATTGGAAGATAATTTGAAAATACAACAATGGTATATAGAAATGAATAAATGTATTCCATTAGAAAAAATAACATCTAGTTTAAGAAATAATATTGAAATATTCGAACAAATATGGGAGCCTTATATTAAACACAATAGCGAAAACCTACCGGGGACAATCACTACCCAAGTTAACGGAAGGAAAAGGAAATGAAAAGAATGGACTCAGTGGAATTTCTGGTGTATTTTTATTGAATGACAACATTGTTTAATGTATCCTAGATTTTATACCTTAAATGGACAGGAGGGGGGAGGTGGGGAGGGTGGGAGGGGAGGAGGGAGGGGGGGGGGAGAAAATGACATTGTATATGTGTGAAAAGGAAAAAATATGTATCATGGTTAATGTGATTTATGGTGTGAAAAATAAAAAATTATAATTAAAAAAACTAAAATTGCAGACAAAAGAGCTGTTCTATGAAACTGGCTGTAATGTGGGTGCAGTGAGCAAGAACAGACAGAAACCATTTAACAAAAAAATATGCCACAGTGGAAAGAGAGGTGTGGCCAGCGAACAAAAATTAAAGGAACAATCGAAAGCCATGTCATCGATGTGGTGCACAACCCTACCAAAAAACATGCAACATGTGCAACAAAAACAACCATTATGCCTGTTGCTGTAGGAACCAAGTGCAACAAAGCAAGGTTCATGCAGTAGATGAAAGGGAGATCAAGGAGTTCTATGGAGACATTGTGACTGAAAACAAGAAAGAAAATAGAGACTGGATGTTGAGATTAAAAGTGAATGACATACATTTCAGTTAAATTGGATACTGGAGCAAAAATTAATATAATATCAGAGACTGATTTTAAGAAGATTAGACCCAGACCAAAGATGTATGGAACAAAAGTGAAGGTGACAGGATATTCAGGTACCGATATACCAGTGCATGATCACAAGAGCACTGCCCATATCAGATGCAAAAATGGAACTCAAAGTCAGAGACAAACAAAGATGAAACACTGAGACAACTGAGAAAAAACATCTTGGATGGATGGGCCAACATGAAGCAGGACTGCTCACCTGATGCTGCAGAGTACCGGAACTGCAGGGTGGAACTATCAGTGGTTGAAGACATCATCTACAAAGGAAGTAAAATCCTTATCCCAATGAGTCGGAGAAAAGAGATGCGAAAGAGATGAGGACATCTCGGAATCGAAAAGTGTAAGAAAAGAGCACGAGAGGTGATGTACTGGCCAAGAGTCAACAATGATATAACAAATGAAGTGTTAAACTGTACAATATGCCAGAAATATTAAGCAAGCAATCCTGCAGAACCACTAAAGCCACACCCAGCACCATACGGACCTTACCAGAAGGTAAGCTCTGACCTATACGAATGTCAAGGGAAGGACTATCTTGTAGTCACAGACTATTACTCCCTGTTTCCAGAAGTGTGTAGACTGAACACCACCACTGCAGATCCTGTAATAACAGGTATGAAAATCATATTCTTCAGACATAGCGTGGCAAACGAGGTCTTCACAGTCAATGGACCCCAGTTTTACAATTTAAAGTTCCAACAGTTTGCCAAAGAGTAGGACTTTGTAGACACCACATCTAGTCCTCATTTTCCACAGTCCAATAGTCTAGTGGAAAAATCAGTACAGACAGTGAAAAGACAAAAGACAGTGGAACGGACTTCTACCAGAGCATGCTAGTATACCGCACAACGGCACTCAAGTGTGATATGTTACCAGCACAACTCTTTATAGGACGTAGGCTAAGATGAAACCTACCCATTCAGGAGAACCTCCTAAAAACAAAAGAAGGGGAGAAGGTGAGGAAGTTCAAAGAACAACAGAAAGAAAAGCAAAATTATTACTTTGACAGAAGAACAAGAAACCTACCGGAACTCCACACTGGTGACCAAGTCAGGCTAAAAGACAAACTGAACTTATGGACAGAAAAGGGAACTGTTCTTAGTGAAGTCCAGCCAAGATCATACACCATTCAGACAGATGAAGATCTTCTGTGAAGAAATCAAAATCTTCAAATGGGACCAGCCACAGTAGATGGAAAGACGGATACTGTCAAACAACCTGAATACACATCTGAGAAGACATCGTCTCAGGCAACATCTCAGATTCAAGGACAATCAATCAGGAAGTCGTCAAGACATGTGAATCCTCCTAAGAGACTCATAGAACAGATTGAAAGACTCCTGTTCTAGAATGAAGTGGTGCTATCTTATTCGCTCTTCAAGTTTTAGTGTATGGAAAGGTGAACACACAAAACAAGTTTAAACAATGTTAACAATGTTGATAATGAAAATGTAAGTTCCTGATGTTAAAGTTGCAGAATTATACGAAGAAAACATGTTAGTTAAAAGTAAGCTACTTTTGTTTTAAGAAAGGGAGATGTAATGATAGTGATCGTGGTTGCAAGGCAACTAGCAATGTCTTACTGATTGATTAGACTTGGCTGCCACCAAGGGCTGACACAGAGCAGGAGACACACAGAATGCAGATCTGTAATGGAGACTTAAAAACCTCATTGTGCTGTTTACAACAATTTTAAAGAACCTTTTCCCTCATCCATGTGTTATCTAAGAACTTACACACACGAAAACAAGAAGAAACACCTTCCTGACCAACCCCCCTTGTGGGACCTTGTCAAAGGCCTTACTAAAGTCCATGTAGACAACATCCACAGCCTTTCCTTCATCAACTTTCCTGGTAACATCCTCAAAAAACTATAAAATTGGTTAAACACGACCTACCACACACAAATCCATGTTGATTATCCCTAATCAGTCCCTGGCTATCTAAATAATTGTACATCCGATCTCTTAGAATGCCTTCCAATAATTTACCTATGACTGACATCAGGCTCATCGGCCTATAATTTACAGGGTTACTTTTGGAGCCTTTTTTAAACAATGGAACAATGTGAGCTCCCCTCCAATCGTCTGGCACCTCACACGGCTAAGGACATTTTAAATATTTCTGCCAGAGCCTCTGCAATTTCTATTCAAGTCTCCCTCAAGGCCTGAGGGAATATCTTGTCAGGCCCTGGGGATTTATCCACCCTTATTTGCTTTATGACAGCAAGCACTTCCTCTTCTTTAACCTGTACAGGTTCCATGACCTCACTGCTCGTTTTCCTTACTCCCCTCAACCCTGTTCTGTTTCCTGAGTAAATACTGATGATAAAAAATACATTTAAGATCCACCCCATCTCTTTCAGCTCCATACGAAGCCGATCACTCTGATCTTCAAGGGGACCCATTTTGTCCCTTATCCTTTTGCTCTGAATGTACCTGTAGAAACCCCTGAGGATTTTCCTTCACATTTTCTGCCAAAGAAATCTCACGCCTTCTTTTAACCTCCCTGATTTCTTTCTTGAAGTTTTTCTTGCATTTTTAGACTTTTCATTTGCTCCGTGTTGCCGATACCTGTTATACACCTCTCTCTTCTTCTTAACCAGATCCCCAACGTCCCTCGAAAACCAAGGTCCCTATGTCTGCTAACCTCGCCTTTAATCTTTCGGAAACATACAAACCCCTTTGAAGGTCCCCTATTTACCTCGCACATCCTTGCCCGAAAACAATTTCTCCCAATCCACGCATTCTAGATCCTTTCTCATCTCCTTTAAATTGGTCTTTCTCCAAGATCACTGGACCCAAAATGTTCTCCAACACATCCTTCTGTCACCTGTCCTGTCTTATTCCCTAATAGAACTCTCTCTAGTTGGTACCTTTACTATGTAGCGGTCTGCGATACATTCCACGGGCCCACACAGCAAACAATCATCGAACATGACAATCGGGCAGACAGCACACGGGATGAAACGCCTGCTCACATAGGCCACTGGAGCAGCACGAGCAAACCTTCCCACAAGGATATTAGTCCCCTCCAGTTCAGTTGTAAACCGTCCCATTGGTGCAGGTACCACCTTCCCTGGAAGAGCCCAATGATCCAGAAACCTGAAGCCCTCCCTCCTGGACCAGGACTTTGATTAAGCTGCACCATCCTCCTGTTTCTCCCCTCACTGGCACGTGGCGCGGGCACAAATCCTGAGGTCACCACCCTGGAGATCCTGTCCTTCAACCTAGCGCCCAACTCCCTGAACCCTCCTCACCCTCCCTACCCACGTTGTTGCTCCTTACATGGACCACGTCATGTGGTAGCCCACCCTCCCTCCTGAATCCCATGAACTTGATCTGAGATATCTCAGACCCTGGCACCAGGGAGGCAACGTATCATCCGGGATAATCGATCTCCTCCACAGAACCTCTTATCTGTACCCCTAACGATAACTACAGCTCACTTCTTCTCCTCCCTTCCCTTCTTAGCCACAGGTCCAGAGTCTGTGCCAGACTGGTAGGTCCCCACCCCACAACAGTATCCAAAATGGTATAGTTGTTATTGAGGGGGACACCCACAGGGGTGCCCTACACTGCCTGCCTGTTCCCTTTCCCTCTCCTGACTGACACCCATGTACCCTCCTCCTGCCCCCTAGGTGAGAGAGTGTTGCTGTAACTCCTGTCTATCACCCCCTCTGCCTCCCGAATGATCTGCAGTTCATTCAGCTCCAGCTCCAACCCTTTCACTCAGCTTGTCAGGATGCACTTCCTGCAGATGAAGTCATCAGGGATACTGCCAGCTTCCCTGACCACCCACGCTCTGCAAGAGAAGCATTCCCCTGCCAATCTGAAACAGACTGCTTGCAGGAGAATTACGTGGAAGCATCTGCAGTGATGCTGGGCAGTGGGGAACGAGGCTAAAGGCATGGTCAACTGCTCAAAGCCATGAGGTCTTTGTCAGAGGTTTGTAATAGATCTCTGAGGGTGATCCTTGTCATGTGAGAAATGGATGAACCCATTCATCAATGAGAGGGTGTCCTGATTGATGTCCTTACAAATGATATCAATGCACAGCACGTAAAAGTGGAACAAGAGACGGTCAACATTAACCATTGGTGGCACAGTTGGGGTAGAAATTTACGCAATACTGTTACAGCGCCAGCGATCGGGACTGGGGTTCGAATCCCACACTGTCTGTAAGAAGATTGTACGTTCTCCCCGTGTCTGCGTGGGTTTTCACTGGGGACTCCGGTTTCCTCCCACCCCTTCGAAAGGTACCGGGATTGTAGGTCAATTGGGTGGCACGGGCTTGTGGGCCAAAAGGGCCTGTTACCGTGTTGAATATCTAAAATTTAATTGAAAGAAATCCAACAGGGAATTCAGAAGATGCCCCAGCCCCCAAGAGCAGTGAGAATGGAGAAGTGTCTCCCAGGTGCAGGGGAGAGGGGATGGAATTGATGTGCAGAGACGGAGCTGAAGTCAGGATCAATCTTCATCTATTCTGTGCACCTCACAAGCGATGAGAGTGGGAGACTGAGAAATGATGGGAGTGAACAAGAATAAAACTGGGGTTGAGAGGGAGGGGTTGAGAATGGGAAAGACAGCAATGTGGTGGCTCCATCACTGTGAGCTCAGAGGCGGGGGCTGGAACAGCTTGAGACCACGCAGAGAGGGCAGGGAGAGTGGCTGGGTTACAGATGAGTAACCACGATGCTGGAGAAACTCAGCTGGTCAAACAGCGTTCTTTATATGGCAAAGATAAAAATCCATAACCAATGTCTCAGGCCTGGTCCCTTTGTCAGTAACAATACTGTATGACCAGGTGAGTTCCATTCCTGATAAAGGGCCCAGGCCCGAAATGTTAACATATATATAAGATATAACAATTACAGCACGGAAACAGGCCATTAGGCCCTTCTAGTCCACACCGAACCAAACACCCCTCTCTAGTCCCACCTCCCTGCACAATGCCCATAACCCTCCATCTTCTTCTCATCCATATACCTGTCCAACCTTTACTTCCCATGGGTGCTACGTGACCTCCTGAGTTTAGAACATAGAACATTCCAGCGCAGTGCAGGCCCTTCAGCCCATGATTTTGTGCCAACCTCAACAATCTAACCCCTCCCTCCCTCACACCCATAACACTCCATTTTTCTTCCACCCATGTGCCCCAAATGTTCCAGCTTCCACGGAATTCCAGACCCCCACAACTCTTTGTATAAGTAAACTCTTCTCTCACGGCTTCCCAGCAGCGGGAGAAGTTGAGCACTGCCCATCTGAGTGTCCCATTCTTCTGCATTTGGCCCACCTCCCTGAAAACCTTGCCTCTCCATGAACCTGAAGAAGGGCATAGGCCCCAAAGGCTGCCCGTTTATCCCTTCCTGGGATGTGCATGACCTGTTGAGTTCCTCCTGCACTTTGTGTACGACACTGCCCACGTACCTCGAAGTATCCCCGCCTCCTGCCACATCCTCTGGCAGCTTGTTCCCGATACCATAAAACCGTAGAACCATAAAACATCACAGCACAGAAACAGCCCCTTTCACCCTTCTCGTCTGTGCCAAACTATAATTCTGCCTAGTCCCACTGACCTGCACCCAGTCCATCCCTCTCTCATCCATCTACCTGTTCAAACTCTTCTTCAATGTTGAAATTGAGCCCGTATTCACCCCCTCAGCTGGCAGTTCTTTCCACACCCCCACCACTTTCCTTGTGAAGAAATTTCCCCTAAATATTTCCCCTTTCACCCTGAACCCATGTCCTCTAATTTGGATCTCACCTCCCCTCACCGCCCTCTTTATGAAGAAGGTACCCTTCAGGCCCCAGTTAAATCTCTTCCCCTCATCCTCAATCTAGGCCAGTGGTTCTCAACCTTTTTCTTTCCAACCACATCCCATTTTAAGTCACCCCTCTGCCATAGGTGCTCTGTGATTAGTAAGGGATTGCTTAAGGTGGGATGTGGGTGGGAAGGGAAGCTTGAGAATCACTGCTCTAGACCCAATAGTTACTGAAATATTTTGCTTGAGAAAAATTGTGATTGGCCCATTTCCTTTGGAGTTCTGAAACCGTGCACATAATGAGTCAATGAGGGACGATTAAAACAGTGGTTTTCAACCTTTTTCTTCCCTCCCACATCCCACCTTAAGCAATCCCTGACTAATCACAGAGCACTGATGGCAGAGGGATTAGTTAAAGTGGGATGTGAGTGGAAAGAAACAGGTTGAGAACCACTGATCCAGGCTTGCTACCTTTCGACTCCCCTACCGTGGACAAAGAGTATGAGTGTCCACCTAAAGGAAGCCCTTCATGACTGTATGTACCTTTACAAGGTCCCCACTGATCAACGGGTGAAGGCATAGCCAACAGCTCTCTCCAAAGAGAGTGAATGTGGTCAGAGAGAGGAAGCAATGATGGAGAACACGCGCATGTATGTGTAAGTGTGTGCATGTGCGAGGCTGTGTGTACAAGTAGGTGTGCATGTGTGATGCTGTGTGAGCTTGGCCATTTGTGTTTGCATGTATAAGGATGTGTATGCATGTGTGAGGATGTCTGTGTGGGCATATGGGCATGTCTGTGTGCATGAGCATATGCGCCCATGTGTATGTTCATGTGTGAATGCATGGGGGATGTGTGCTGTGCATGTTCATGTGTGAGTGCATGTTCGTGTGTGAGTGAATGCATGTGTTTATACGTGTGCCAATGCACGCAAATATGTGCGTGCGTATGCAAGTGAGGGTGTGCGTGTGTGCGCACTTGAGTGCATGCATAACCATGTGTGCTTGTGTGCATATGAGTGTGTGCCTGTGCACATGTGTATACGTGTGTGTGCGATGGAGTGTGAGTGCATGCGTGTCCGTATGCGCAGGGACGGTAAGGAAGAGGACACTGAGGGATGCGCGATGATGGGGTCCTCACAGGCTGGCCGAATCTTGTGCTGTTGCTTATCACGTCCACGATGACAGGATGTTTCAACAAAACATCGAATGACACTGGTTCCAGCTGTTTTGATCCCAGCTCCTGGTAAACCTGGATAAAACGCTGCAGAGAACAGGAGAGGCAGTGAGTGCTTTGTTCCATGAGCAAACATGACCCAAATCCATCAGATGAAGCCTATTTCCTCCCACGTACACTAAACAGAGATCAGGGATCACTCAGCAGGCCAGGCAGACGTGGGACACAAACACAGCTACCACTTCAGCTCGAGAAACACTGGTTGGATGTCAACCACTAACCAAGAGTAGGAACTACTTCCTTCTCTCTGCCTAAGCCCAGGACATCACAGGCAAAACCCTCCTAATCGTTGAGTACATCCACAGGGAATGCTGCCATCAGAGAGCAGCAGTAATCATCAAGGATCCACCCGGAGGAGTCACGTGATGGAGTAGTGGCCGGACAGTGAACTCCAGCCCTCTCCAGAAAAGTCGGGAAAAACAAAGGAAAACACAAAGGCACAGAAATAAAAGTTAAAGAAAAGTGAGTATAAAGGTGGAAAGAAGATGGCGACAAAAAAAGAAAAATTGAAATCAACGGTAAGAAGAGAGGAAGAGAAGACAACGGAGGAAGAAGGAGAAGGCCTTACCTGTTCGAAGAAGCCCGCGGTGGAGAGAGAAACCCGCTCCCTCAGGTCGGTAGAATATGGACTACAAAAATGGCTCGCTGAGCCGAGTAAAAGTGCGCAACCGCGCATGCAAAATAACACACCGACGGGAGGGGTGACCAGCTGGGGAGTCGATCTCCACAGCTGGCAATGACAGCTGCAGAACACCTGCAGCAAGAAGAGACCACAGAAGACAATGGAAACAAGAAAGAAGAGAAGGAAAGGGCAACAAAGAAACAACAGATGGCCAACCCAGAGGAAGAAGAAGAGGAAGAGGAAGAATACAGTGAAATAGAAGAAGAAGATAAAGGATATACTTTCTCTTATTAAAGAATACATGGAGTCATTTAAAGAATGGCAAACGCAGGAATTTAATGATTTAAGAAGAAGAATAAACAACACAGAAGAGAAAATGAATAAAATAGAGATGACCTTAACAGAAATGGGAAAGAAAATGGACAAGATGGAAGAACGGGCAGTAGCAGCAGAAATGGAGGTAGAAGACTTAAAAAAGAAATTGGAGGAATCTAATAAAAAAACTAAAGAGACACAAGAACTACTAGCTCAAAAAATAGATATAATGGAAAATTATAACAGAAGAAATAACATAAAGATAGTGGGCCTTAAGGAAGATGAAGAAGGCAAGAATATGAGGGAGTTTATAAAAGAGTGGATCCCTAAGACCCTAGGATGTCCAGAACTACAGCAAGAAATGGAAATAGAAAGGGCACATAGAGTATTGGCCTCTAAACCACAACCACAACAAAAACCAAGATCTATTTTAGTAAAATTCCTAAGATCTTCTTTCTTTGGCTTGGCTTCGCGGACGAAGATTTATGGAGGGGGTAAAAAGTCCACGTCAGCTGCAGGCTCGTTTGTGGCTGACAAGTCCGATGCGGGACAGGCAGACACGGTTGCAGCGGTTGCAGGGGAAAATTGGTTGGTTGGGGTTGGGTGTTGGGTTTTTCCTCAAAATTCCTAAGATATACTACAAGAGAAAAGGTACTGGAGAAGACAATGGAAAAAGTAAGAGAGGGCAACAAGCCACTGGAGTACAAAGGGCAAAAAATCTTCATTTATCCAGATATAAGTTTTGAACTCCTAAAGAAGAGAAAGGAGTTCAATACAGCAAAGGCGATTTTATGGAAGAAAGGGTATAAATTTATACTAAAGCATCCAGCGGTATTGAAAATATTTATTCCAGGACAACAAAACAGACTATTCTCGGATCCAGAAGAAGCACGAAAATTTGCAGAACAATTACAAAATAGACTGAGGGTTGAAGAGGTGTAATGAGAGTAAAAATGATCACGATTGATATGTATGTGGGTAAAGAGGTATAAGAGTGTATATGTATAATGTGCATACGTGAATGTATCTGTATTTAGAGGAAAATATAGATAGTATAGACAAGAATTAATAAGGGAAGGTAATGGAATAGAGGGAATAAGGAGGGAACTAAAAGAGTGACCTTTGTTACATATGAAAAGTGAAATCTTTTCTGGGGGGGGCTGGGTGGGGGGGAGTTGCGGTCACTGCAAAATCAGTTGACGCTTGCGAGTGAATTCGCAAACCCAAATGGAGAGGGGAGATGTGGTTGTCCGACAAGGGATAAAGGACAACTCAGGAGGGGAAGGGGAGATTGGGGCTAAGGAAGTTATAAATAGGAGAATAAGGAAAATGTTTGATGTTTTAGGAATGTTGTCTTATAAAGGGTTTAAAATAAGAAAACAGAAATGGAAAAGGAGAAAAGGTAATGATGGAAAAACGGAAAGGGAAGATAAACAAAGTATAAAATGGCTACATTGAACTATATGACTTTAAATATTAATGGAATACATAACCAAATTAAAAGGAAGAAACTGTTAAATTTACTGAAAAAAGAAAAAATTGATATAGCATTTGTGCAAGAAACACACTTAACTGAATTGGAGCACAAGAAATTAAAGAGAGATTGGGTAGGACATGTAACAGCAGCATCGTATAATTCAAAAGCAAGAGGAGTAGCTATATTAATTAGTAAAAATGTGCCATTTAAAATAGAAGAGGAAATAATAGATCCAGCACGGAGATATGTAATGATAAAATGTCAGATATATTCGGAGTTTTGGAATCTACTCAATGTATATTCACCTAACGAAGAAGATCAAAAGTTTATGCAAGATATCTTTTTGAAGGTAGCTAATACGCAAGGGAACATACTAATAGGAGGGGATTTCAAAGTGAATTTGGATTCAAATATGGATAAAACTGGGAAAAAATTAACAGAAAGAACAAAGTAACCAAATTTATAATTAAATCAATGCAAGAAATGCAACTTTTGGATATATGGAGGAAACAAAACCCAAAAGAAAAGGAATATTCATATTACTTGGCTAGACATAAAACATACTCAAGAATAGACCTATTTTTGTTATCAGCTAGTATGCAAGATAGAATAAGAAAAACAGAATATAAAGCTAGAATACTATCGGACCATTCACCCTTAATATTGACAGTAAAGCTAGAGGACATCCCTCCAAGAAATTATAGATGGAGATTAAACCCCATGTTACTTAAAAGGCAGGATTTTAGAGAATTTATTGAAAAACAATTAAAAATGTATTTTGAAATAAATACGGAATCAGTGGAAGATAAGTTTATACTATGGGATGCAATGAAAGCATTCATTAGAGGGCAAATAATAAGTTATGTAACCAAGATGAAGAAGGACTATAATCAGGAAACAGAGCAGTTGGAAAGGGAAATAGTAAATATAGAAAAAAAATTAGCAATGAAGGAAGATACAACTAAAAGAAGAGAATTGGCAGATAAAAAAATAAAATATGAAACATTACAAACATATAAGGTGGAGAAGAATATAATGAAGACAAAACAGAAATATTATGAACTGGGTGAAAAAACGCACAAAATCCTAGCATGGCAGCTTAAGACAGAACAAGCTAAGAAAATGGTATTGGCATCAAGGAAAAAAGACAAACAAATTACATATAAGCCAAAAGAAATTAAGGAAAACTTTAGAGAATTCTATGAACAATTATACCGAACTGAAAACGAAGGGAAAGAAGGGAAAATAGATGAATTTTTGACTAAAATTGAACTACCAAAACTACAAATAGAGGAACAAAATAAATTAAAGAGCCATTTGGAACAGTAGAAATACAAGAGATAATAAAAAAATTACCAAATAATAAGACACCAGGAGAGGATGGATTTCCAATAGAATTCTACAAAACATTTAAAGACTTATTAATTCTGCCCCTCCTGGATGTAATCAACCAGATTGATGAAACACAAAGCTTACCAGATTCATGTAAAACAGCAATAATTACAGTAATACTAAAACAAGGGAAAGATCCACTCTCACCAGCGTCATATAGACCAATATCTTTACTAAACACAGATTATAAGATAATAGCTAAACTATTAGCAAACAGATTAGCAGAGCAGGTACCGAAAATGGTAAATTTAGACCAAACTGGATTTATCAAAAAAAGACGCACAACAGACAATATTTGTAAATTTATTAACTTAATTCATGCAGTAGAAGGAAATAAAGCACCTGCAGTAGCAGTTGCTTTAGACGCAGAGAAGGCCTTTGACAGAGTAGAATGGAATTATTTGTTCAAAGTATTGCAAAAATTCAGTTTACCGGAGAAGTATATTAATTGGATTAAAGCATTATATAAGGGACCGTTAGCGAAAGTGACAGTAAATGGACATGTATCAAAGCAATTTAACTTAAGCAGGTCAACGCGGCAGGGATGCCCACTATCACCTTTATTGTTTGCGTTAGCTATAGAACCACTAGCAGAATTGATAAGAATAGATAATAATATAAAAGGAATAAAAATAAAATACAAGGAATATAAAATCAGTTTATTTGCGGATGATGTTATAGTGTACTTAACAGAACCAGAACTATCAATAAAAGAATTATATAAGAAATTGAAGGAATATGGAGAAGTGTCGGGTTACAAGATAAATGTAAATAAAAGTGAAGCAATGCCTATGAATAATGCGGATTTCTCAAAATTTAAGAAGGAATCTCCATTTAGATGGCAAATGCAGGCAATAAGATACCTAGGTGTACAAATAAACAAAAATCTCGGCCAATTATATAAACTCAATTATTATCCACTAATGAAAAAATTACAGGACGATTTAGAGCATTGGAAAGATTTACCACTAACACTGATAGGAAGGATAAACTGTATTAAAATGAACATTTTTCCAAGGATATTATACTTATTTCAGGCATTGCCAATACAACTGACAGAAAAATTCTTCAAAGAGTTAAAGAAAATAACAAGGAAATTTTTATGGAAAGGGGGGAAACCGAGGATAGCACTAGATAAATTAACAGAATGGTATAAACAAGGAGGCTTACAATTGCCAAACTTTAAAAATTATTATAGAGCCGCACAATTAAGATACCTATCAGATTTTTATCAAACAAGGGAAAAACCAGACTGGACGAGATTAGAATTAGATAAAATAGGGGAAAAGATACCTGAACACATATTATATAAATGGGATGAAAAATTGGTAGAACATAGAAGTTCTCCAGTATTACATCATCTCCTCAATATTTGGAAGAAGATACATGTAGAAAGAAATAAAACAAATTATCAATTACCAAAACTAATATTGACGCAAAATAAGTTACTCCCTTTTACAATAGATAACCTTTCCTTTAGAGAATGGGAAAAAAAGGGATTAAAAGAATAGAAAATTGTTTTTCAGGAAGTAGATTCTTATCCTTTGAACAAATGAGAGATAAATACAATATAACTGGGGATACAGCGCTGGGATATTACCAATTGAGATCCTACTTGAAGGAAGCAGTTTGAGTTTGCCAGAGGGAAGTAACTTTGAATATGTGATTACAGATACAATGTTAATCAAAAGATTTATAACAAATATGTATATTAAACTGCAAGAAAAGGAGAATGAGGAAACAAATGGTAAAACTAAACAAAAATGGGAACAAGATTTAAATATAAAGATAAAAAAGGAAACATGGGAGAAATTATGTTCTGGAATGATGAGAGATACAATAAATACGAGGCTACGTATGATACAATATAACTGGATACACAGACTATACATTACATCTCAAAAGTTAAATAAATGGGACCCAACAGTATCTGATAGATGTTTTCGATGTAAAAAAGAAATGGGAACAACAATTCATGCAATCTGGACATGTGAGAAAGTAGAAAAATTTTGGGAAGATCTCAATCAGATATTAAATAAAATAACAGAAAACAATATACCAAAGAATCCAGAGATCTTTCTCCTAAGTAACATAAAAAACAAAGAATTTGGAATTGATTTGGACGATGCACAAAAAAGATTTGTTAAGATAGCTCTAGCCGTAGCAAAAAAATGTATTATGTCAACCTGGAAATTGGAAGATAATCTGAAAATACAACAATGGTATATAGAAATGAATAAATGTATTCCATTAGAAAAAAATTACATATAGTTTAAGAAATAATATTGAAATATTCGAACAAATATGGGAGCCTTACATTAAATACAATAGCGAAAACCTACCGGGGACAATCATTACCTAAGTTGATGGAAGGAGAAGGAAAGAAAAGAATGGACTCAGTAGAATTTCTGGAGTATTTTTGTTGAATGACAACATTGTCTGACTGGTTTAATGTAACCTAGATTGTATACCTTTAATGGATGGGAGGGGGGGGGTGGGGGGTGGCTTGGGAGGATGCGGGGGGGGGGGAAGAAAATGTCACTGTATATGTGTGAAAAGGAAAAAGTGTGTATCATGGCTAATGTGATTTATGGTGTGAAAAAAAAAATTAAAAAAAGGATCCACCCCACCCAGTCCATGCTCTGTCCTCACTGCTTTTAACAGGAAAGGGGTATCGGGGGGGGGGCGTGGCAGGATGGAGTAGTGGGAAGACGTGTGGTTTACCTTCCCCCAGTTAGACTTCTAAGTACACGACTTTAAAATTTGTAAAAGTGGTTAAAAATAATATTATAGACTTTGGAATATTGGAAGATTGCAATGGCTGCAAATGTGAAAAAATCAAAAGCTCAATTGCAAAAGAAATTACCTTACAAAAGTGTTGAAGAACTGAGGCCTACTTACCAAGTTGAAGCCACGGAGTCATCAACTGGAGTCCCCAAGCCTCAGAGGACTCCTTCTCGGTTAAGTATTACGCCGGCGCCAATTGCAAGATGGCGCCAGCTCAGTGACAGGCTCGGCCAGCCCTGACTCGCGCCCCCGTGAGTCCGGGGACACAGACAGATCAGCTGAGCGAAGACAGACCCGTGAGCCCGCAATACTGCCTGGTGGTCCGGGAGCATGCAGTGTAGCACCGGAAGATGCACCTGCGCGGTCAGAGACTTTGCCAGGTATGTGCGGTGCATCGCAGGTCTGGGAACTACTGGACAAGGTGTGGGTTGACGCGGTCGGCACACTGTCGACGGGCAACCAGACCCGCAGCCGCAGTGGAAGAGGACCTATGATGTTAGAGGAGGAAGAAAGATCAACATTACAGGAACTTACATAGGAAGAAATGGGAACTGAGACCAGAGAAGGTAGGCCTCAAAGAGAGGTGATGGAACCTGGACTGGATTCCATGTTCACAATTTTGGAAGGGATTGCTCATCAAATTGAAAATATGTTAATACAGATGTCTACTCAGATGACTCAAGGATTTATGGAAGTGAAAACTAAAATGAATACTATGTGTGAAGAAATGACTTGTATGAAGCAAGATATTAATGTAGTTAAAAGTGATGTTAGTAGATGTATAAAATCAGTGGATACTGTACAAGATAATTTTTAAAAGATTGAAGAAGCTTTTTTTGAATGTAAGAACTAATTGGAGCGTAATAGAGAAAAAATGGAAAAAGTGGAGGATTCATTCATGGATTGGGGGGATCCAGAAGAAGGAATTATTGAAGAAGAAAATCAAAGTCGAAGAAATAACGTAAAAACAGTAGGTCTTCCAGAAGATTTAGAAGGTTCTGATCTGGTAAAGTTTTTTAAGTAATGTATTCCTGAAGTGTTGGGCAAGGAATTTTTTCCGGATGGTCTGGAATTAGATCAGGCACATAGAGCACTAAGGAAGAAACCATTTCCAGGCCAACCACCATGAGTAGTTTTGATTCGCTGTTTGAAATAGCAGGACAGAGAAATGATATTACGAATGGCGGTGCAGAAAGCACGACAGAATCAGGCTCCACTGATGGTCCAGAATAACCGGGTATTTTTTTATGTGGATTTGAGTCAAGAAATTATTAGAAGGCGCTGAGAATTTAATTCAGCTAAATAAGTATTGTGGCGAAAGGGATATAAATTTGCCTTTCGTTATCTGGCCGTGTTGAAAGTTTTTTATGGGAACTTTCAATCTCAATTTTTTGAAAATGACCAGGATGCATTAGTTTTTGCTAATTCATTGCCAGATTTATGAGGAAATGGATGATCGTCACCATTGTCACCTAAGAGGAGGGTAAATGGAAATGGAAATGGGAAGAATGGAAAACATGGAAAGAATGGGAAGAAAGTTGAATTGACACAAAGTCTTCTTGATATTGAAGATCCGGAACAATCATTGAGTTGATTATTTTTGTTTCAGCACTTTGTGTACGTCTGACTGGGGGTGGGGGGGGGGGGGTGGATGACACTGAGACCTTCAGTCATCTGCCACTAGTGGGTTTGACCACACCCAGATTTTTAGGGGGCTACTACGTTTCAGTAGTTTGTTTTGGGGACTGTTAGATTTTTTTCTCTCCTTTTTTTGGAATATTTACATAAGGGGTGGGTTAGAATATTAAGGGAATTAGAAGGGGAGCATTATTTTATAGTAGTGGGATATATTATTAGATTAAGAAATGTCTAATTTGAATTTTGCAACTTTTAATGTCCAGGGTTTGAATAACCCAATTAAGCGTAAATGAATTTTGGCTTATATAAAATAAATTAAAGTTGATATTGCTTTTTTTGCAAGAAACACATTTGACTGAAAAAGAACATTTGAAATTAAAGAGATTGAGTTGGCCATGTATTCTCTTCTTTTAATTCTAAAGCAAAGGGCGTAGCGATTTTAATTCATAAGAAATTACTGTTTGAATTGGAATTGTTTGAAGGAAATTCGGGGAGGGTTTTGATGGTTAATTGTAAAATTTTTGCTGAATTGTGGACTTTGTTAAATATTTATCCACCTAATGTAGATGATGAACGGTTTATGTCAGAGGATTTTGTACTGCCTAATTAGGCCAATAATAATATTTTGGTTGGGGGAGATTTTAACAGTGTTTTAGATCCTTTATTGGATAGATCTCCGAAAAGTTTAAGGAAATCAAAGGCAGCAAGTAGGAGCTTTGATGAAGGATTTGAATCTGGTTGATGTTTGGAGGAGAGTCAACCCTACAGAGAAAGACTTTTCCTTTTATTCCTCTAGACATGATTCCTTTTCTAGAATAGATTTTGTTTTGGTTTCGGCACATCTGCAAGGTAGAGTATTACAGGTTGAGTATAAAAGTCGGGTTATATATGTTATTTTTTTCCTGTGTAGGTTCAGAAGTAGTACAATCGTCTTATAGATGGAGGTTTAATACAATGCTATTAATACAATGTTAAGGAGCAGATTACTTTTTTTTTGGCTGAGAATGTTAATTCAGTATGTAGTAATTTTGTATATAACCGCTGCAACCGTGTCTGCCTGTCCCGCATCGGACTTGTCAGCCACAAACGAGCCTGCAGCTGACGTGGACTTTTTTACCCCCTCCATAAATCTTCGTCCGTGAAGCCAAGCCAAAGAAAGAATTTTGTATTGTGGGATGTTTTGAAAGCATATTTACAAGGGCAAATTATTAGTTATACTATGAAAGTTAAAAAGCAATATGCGGCAGAAAGCTTAATGTTAGAGAAACAAATTGCTGAATTGGAAAAGGAATTTCAGAAAGATGTTACAGAAAGCTGCTTTAATGAAGTTGAAATTACGTTATAATACTTTACAAACTTATCAGTATGAGCGTCTACTTTATCGATCTAAGCAACGTTATTACGAACTGGGTGAGCGAGCTCATAAGGTATTAGCATGGCAATTAAAAACAGAACAGACATCATGAATTATTAATGCTGTGAAAAAGAATTCAATAGTTACCTATAAACCTCAGTAAATTAATGATCAGTTTTATTCATTTTATCAAAAAATATATACTTCTGAGGGAAAGCGGGACACTGGTTCTATCGAATCTTATTTATCTAAGTTAAATTTACCTGCTTTAGGGGAGGATGAGGTTAAAGAAATGGAAGCTCATTTAGAGATTTTGAGATAAAAGAGGCTATACAAGAGATGCCAAATGTAAAGTCACCAGAAGATGATGGATTTTCTGTTGAATTTTATGAAGTATTTTATGAAAATTTATCCTCTATATTTGGAGATGTGTTGCAGCAAGTCAGAGAGGAGCAGTTGTTACCAGAATCTTGTTCAAGTGCTATAATTACTGTGATTCCTAAGAAAGATAGGGACCCGTTGAAAGTATCTTCGTATAGACCTATTTCTTTATTAAATGTAGATTAGAAAATTATAGCGAAGGTGTTAGCAAATAGACTTGCCAAATATTTACCTCAGTTGATACATATAGATCAAACAGGTTTTATTAAAAATAGAAATGCGTCTGATAATATTCTGAGATTGATAACATTAGTCAATGCATTTAGACAGCAAGCCAACCATTTGTTAGCAGATTGATGGATGTGGACCAACCACCGAGTTGGGCAAAGGTGGTTGTGTTGGATGCAGAAAAAGCCTTTGATAGGGTCGAGTGGAATTTTTTGTTTAAGGTTTTAGAGAAGTTTAATTTTGGCCCTTATTTTATAGGCTGGGTTAAGACCTTATATACAAACCCAACTCGAGGGTGGTGACAAATGGTCAAATTTCCTTATCATTTAACTTAATGCGTTTGACTCGACAAGGTTGTCCATTGTCACCAGCCTAATTGGCTATTGAACCGTTAGCTCAGACAATAAAACAGAATGATAAGATTAAAGGAATGAAAATTGGGGAGGATGAATATAAGATTAATTTATTTGCGGATGATGTGGTGGTATATTTGACAGAACCGGAACAGTCTTTGAAATATTTACAAGATTGTTTGTTAAAATTTCGAGAGCTATCTGGATATAAAGTAAATTGGGATAAGAGTGAAATATTGCCAGTTGGGGATGGAGATTATTCAGAATATAAAAGTATTATAAAATTGAAGTGGTCAGATAGAATTAAACATTTGGGAGTGGTAGTAAACGCAGACTACCAGTCTTTATTTTAAATTGAATTATGTCCCTTTATTAAAATGGATTTGATTAAATAGAAAGATTTGCTATTAACATTAGTTGGTCGAGTAAATTGTGTTAAAATGAATATTTTTCCTCAAATTCAATATTTGTTGAAGTTGAGGTACATCAGTTTATATTTAAATGGAATGTGGATTTATTGCGGGAATGTAATATGCCGGTATTAAAACATTTGTTAAAAATATGGGTTAAAAGAAACAGGGTTTTAGGATCAAAGGATAAATTATCAATTTTAACCCCATTATATAATAATCATCTTATTCCTTTTTCAATGTTTAATAATCATTTAAAGAGATGGAATTCTCAGGGCATAAAGATAATTCAGGAATGTTTTGAAGAGGGCCAATTTCTTTCTTTTATTCAATTGAGGGAGAAATTTGATATATCTGTAAATTCTCTGTTTGTGTATCATCAACTCAGAGCTTTGATAAAAGATAATTATGGTAAAGAGATGAATTTACCCATGTTGATGAAATTTGAGTCTTTGATTTCTTCTGTACCTAAGAAAGGTTATATTTCAGATATGTATCAATTATTACAGGATAGTCTGGATAAACCGGAATGGGAGAAATCTAGGCTTAAATGGGAAAGTGATTTAACTTATATTTTTTACGGAAGATAATTGGGAGGTTATGTGTTCTGATAGTGTAACTAAAGTGATGAATGTACATTATGGAATGGTTAATTATAATTTTTTTTACATCAATTATATTTGACTGCATAGAAATTGAAAAAAATATGGATTTAGTCATTCGGATTGTTGTTTTAGATGCGGACTATGTACTGGAATTTTTCTACATGACTGTTTGGTCTTGTTTTAAAGTACAACCATTTTGGGAAGGAATTAGATTGGTTTTGGAAAAATCTTTTAAGGTTAAATTACCGTTAGACCCATCGATTTTTTGTTCAGATATGTGGTTTCTTTGAAAGGACTAGGGTTGGATAAATTTAAATAGCATTTGTACGTCTAGTGTTATCTGTACCATGAAAATGTGTAGCTAGTACTTGGAAAGATAATGTGGAGGTTAATATAACACATTGGCACAATGAGTTGAGAAATTGTATTATGGAAAAATTACATGTAATTTGCACGATAATTATTCATTTTTTGTTAAAATGTGGTCTCCTTATTTGGAGTATATGAATTTAGAAATACATTGAAATATTTTTTATAATCACGGTATTATCTTTATATTTGGGGGCTGGATGAAGGGGTGGGAGGGTTTATATATATATAAAAATTTGTTTTTTTTCTGTTATGTTTGATTGTAAGTTGTTTAAATTCTTTAAAATAAAGTTTTCAAAAAAAAAAGGAAAGGGGTATCGGTGCCACAAAACTCGTAGCACCAGGTTCAGGAACAGCTGCTCCTCCTCAACCACCAACTCCATCAGGGATTCGTTTGAGGACTCTGCTTATTACTGGATAGTTATTCTCTGTATTTGCAGCCAGTTTCTTTCTGTTTCTTTCTGTTTAATGTACTGTTATCTTTTCTTGAGTACAGGTTTTTTTGTACTAGTGATAACTAGAAATTCTGCTTGGCCCGCAAGGAAAAGAATCTCAGGGTTCAAGATTCAATTTATTGTCACATTACACAAAATTGCTTCTGTAAGGCAGACAGATTCACCACTGGCAGGAATTGCCTGAAGTGCCTCTTACAGTCAGAGAAGAGAAGCAAAAGAGAGTCCCCCCAGAGTCACCAAGTGTCCGTGGATTTGCCTCCACATGGAGTCCAGTCCAAACCATCAGCGACCCGAGCTCCAGATCCGAACCTCCGACACGGTCAGGAACCCTTTAGTGCCCTCAGCACCCCCTCTCAGATCCCCGGTTCCGATACCTGGTGCCCCTCCAGCCAGTTTCGAGCCAGGCTCCAGCAGCCTGGTGTGAATCCCTTGCCTTGAAGGTGTCCTTCAGCCGCAGAGACCCCCTCGATGGTCCACTGTCATGGTCACCATCCCATGGGTCATCCCTTCTACTTCTCAGACAGGGAGTGTTCCCTCTGTTTTCTGGTGCCCTGCACCAGTCTGCTGCTCTCCCGAAGTCTGTAACCTCTTGTGGCTGCTGCCAATCATAGGCTCCGCCATCTTGGACCCAGTCCCCACAATCGCAGGATTTTAAATCATACCACTGCCAGCTCCTTTAACGGGCCGTTCAAACCCTGTAGAAGACCGAAACAGGCAAGGCTACCAGCCACCATCATGCCAGCGTTCTACAAGATCTCTATTGAGAGCGTCCTGGCTGGCTTAACACAGTGCGGTATGGTTGCTGCAGAGAAATGGATCGGAGGTCAACCCACAGGGCCGTAAGAGTGGCAGAGAGGATCACTGAAGACTCCCCACCCCCTCCCCATCGACGTGATCTACTAGGATTGTTGTCTGAAGAAGGCACGCAAAATCAATGAGGACCCCTTCCACCCCGCACACATCTTTCCGCTGCTCCCATCAGGGAAAAGATCCAGGAGGATCAGAGCCAGAACCACCAGGCTGAGGAACAGCTTCTTCCCACGGGCAGTGAGAACGCTGAATGACCAAAGGAACCGCTCATACTGACCCTCCAAGACAATATTTATTTATTTGTGGAGATTAAATACTTGTCCTGCATGAGTATTGTTTGTCTGTATGTATGTTATGTGTGACTGTGTGTTTTGCACCGAGGACCAGAGAACACTGTTTAGTCGGGTTGTACTTGTATAATCAGATGACAATAAACTTGACTGTTCGGAGCTGACGGCAGTCATTTGTGTGTGATGTCAAGATGTTCTCTGACAATAAATCTGAACTTTAGTCTCACTATTTCCAGCGAGTGAGCCTAAGGTCCTGAGTTGCTGCCTTCTCTGGGCCTTGGATCTGAGGTCTGTATGTTGCACATCTTTAAGTATCAAGGCCATCCCTGCTTCACCGAGGACAGGGGTTCTGCAGCTTCGCCTCCTTTAGCCTATGATCAGGTCAGATAGTGTCCACGGGTAGAATTGGTCCATCAATGGTTTGAGTTGGGATCCCAGCAGCACCCACTAGGTGACAGCCCCCAAATTCCCCCCCAGCACTTACTGAGTGACCCACCCAAATTCCCCCTACCAGCACACACTGGGTGACGCACCCCACTAACTTCCGGCACACTCCCCCACTGACCAGTCGCCTCCCCACTGACTTGACATCTCCCTCACTGACCGGTATGGAGGCACACTTACCAGTCCCCTCCCACACTGACAAGTCCCCACCCTCACTGACCAAGTCCCCTCCCCACTAACTGGTATGGAGGCACACTGACCAGTCCCCTCCCACACTGACCAGACCCCTCCCACTGACCGGTCTTCTCTCTCACTGACCAGAATGGAGGCACACTGGCCAGTCTCCTCTCCACTGACCCCTACCCCATTGACTGGTTCCTTCCCACTGACCGGTCCCCTCCCCACTGACCGATCCTCTCCCTCACAGACCAGTATGGAGGCACACTGACCAGTCCCCTCCCACACTGACCAGTCCCCACCCTCACTGACTAGTCCCCACCCTCACTGACCAATTCCTTCCCCCACTGACCGGTCCCCTGTGATGCCAGAGGAACTGTACCTTGCAGAGCAGACGCCTTCCTTGGTCCTTGCTCCCCTGATAATGACCATCTCCACCTCGAATGAGTCCGTAGTTCATTATCTCAAACAGTGCAGAGAGGGGAACCTTCTCTTCGTAGGACAAGGAGGCAGGGTCCTTCCCTGTGGCCACGAGCATCCCCGCAGCACCCTCCGTCAGGCAAGGCTCCGACTGCAAATCAGGGGGGTCAAATCAGTCCCTCATCTCTCAGAGCTCCCTCCACACTGGTCCATCACAACCCGTCCAGGGGTGCAAGGAGAGTGGGTGAAAGGGGATGGGTAGGAGGGAAGAGGGGGTGGGAGGGGATAGAAGGGGAGGAGGGGAAGAAGGGCAGGTGTTCAGGGGATGGAAATGGAGGGGTGGAAGCAGAGGGATACGAGGGGTGGAAGGAGAGAGGGGGTGGAAGGGGAGGGGTAGGAGGGATGGAAAGGGAGGAGGGGGTAGAAGGGCAGGTGTATGAGGGGTGGAAGGGGAGGAGTAGGAGAGGGCAGTGGGGGGGTGGAAGGGAGGAGAGGGTGGAAGGGCAGGTGTATGAGGGGTAGAAGGAAAGTGGTGTTGTGGGCTGCGTAGAGGTGGCCTAGGAGAAGGAGAAGGATGGAAGTGGTGGTGAGGGTGTACATAGGACATTACAGTCCAGTACAGGCCCTTCGGCCCAAAATGTGGTGCCAACCTACATAAACCTACTCAACAATCTAATACTTCCCTTCTCACACCCATAACCCTCCTCTTTTCCTCCATCCATCTGCCTGTTTAAGATTCTCTTAAATGCCCCTAATGTTTCAGCCTCCACCACCATCCCCAGCAAGGCATTCCAGGTCCCATAACTCCCTGACGTCTCTCCCTAAACTTCCCTCCATTCACATTGTACACACGTCCTCTGACGTTTGCTGTTCCTGCCCCGGGAAACAGGTGTGGCTGTCCACTCTATCTATGCCTCTCAGAATCCTGTAGACCTTGTGGGGAGTTGGGGAATGGGGAAGGAAGAATGAGCACGTCAGAAGGGAGGAGGGAAATGGGAAGAGGGGAGGGGGAGACAGAAGTGGAGACACAGAGATGAGGGGGAGAGGGGGGGGAGGAAGAGAGAGATGAAAGCGGGGGAGAGTGAAGATAGGAGAGAGGAAAGAGAGGGAGAGGTGGAGGGAGGGAGAGGGGGAGTGGGAGGGAGAGGGGGAGTGGGAGGGAGAGGGGGAGTGGGAGGAAGGGAGAGGGAGAGGGGAAAAGGGAGAAGGGGAGAGAGAACACGCCTAATTTTGAGCAGCTTTTGTCAGTGGCTGGATGGAGAACCATCATCACTCCCCACCCTCACCCACCAGTCTCTCCCAACTCCCCTCTTTCTCCCTCCCACCCTTCCTCCACAACCCTACTCCAGTCTCTTCACCCCACCCTTCCTCCCCACCCTGCCTCCTTTTCCCCCACCCTTTCCCAACCCACCTCCCTCACCCCCACCTTCCCCTCACCACCACTCCCTGCACCTCCCACACCCCCACCCCTCCACGGACCATACCCCAGGATATCCCTTCTGCCCCTCCTCTACTCCTCCCACTCCCCTCCATGCCCCATGCCATCCCTCCTGCCCCTCTTCCCACCTCACCTGGAGATAGGTGCTTGGTGCAGGAACTGGGGCAAGTGGGATGCCCATGCAAAGGCTGAGTGCTCGGCGCAGCCCCTGGGCCGGTTCCTGGTGGCTGCTGAAGTGCAGGAGCATGTTGTTGTAATCCAGCTGGGGTGGGTCCTGAGTCCCGTCAGCAAAGAGGCTGAAGAAAACCTATGGGTGGGAGGACATGTGGTCAGCACTCAGTCCAATGACCAGGGGTCTGGGGCAGCAACAATCTGGTGACTGGGGGTTGGGGGTCTAAAGTGCCAGCACTCAGTCTGGGTGTCTGGGGTTCTGTAGTGACGGAGGGTCGGGGCTCAGACCCGTGGTCTGAGGGGAGGAGTCAGGGCTCAGACCAGGGGTTCAAGGGAGGAGTTGGTGCATATACTGGGAGCTCAGGGGTCCGGGGAGGTCGGCACTCAGACCAAGATGGTCTGTGGTGAGGGGTTGGCACTCAGTCCAGGGGTCCGCAGATATAGAGAGAGGAGTCAACACTCAGTCTGGGGGTTCAGGAGTCTGAGGGAATGGTCAGGACTCAGACTGGGGGTGCAAGGACACTGAGATAGGGACTAGGTTGGGGGGGTGGGAGTGACAGGGACGAGGTGGGAGAGTGGGAGTGACAGGGACGAGGTGGGGGGGTAGGAGGAATGGGGATGAGGTCAGGGGAATGGGACGGGGAAGAGGTTGGGGATGGGATGGGGACAAGGTGGGGGTTGGTGGGAGGGTCTGGGATGAGGTCAGGAGAGTGGAACAGGGACGAAGTGGGGGGTGGGACAGGCCACATTGGGGGGTTGGACAGGAACGAGGTGGGGGGTGGTGGAGTGCCAGGGATGAGGTCGGGGGTGATAGGAGAGAAGGGATGAGGTGAGGGGTTGGAGGGATGGGGAATGAGGGTTGGGAGGGATGGGAACACGGTGGGGGAGGTGTATGGAAAGGCCAGAGACAAGGTGGGGTGAGGGAGTAGGAGAGGCGGGGATAGGAGGGACAGGGACTAGGCGGAGGGGTGGGACAGGGATGAGGTGAGGGGATGGGACAAGGATGAGGTGGGGGGTGGGAGAAATGGGGATGAGGTCAGGGATGATGGAAGGGACAGGGATGAGGTGGCGGGAGGGATGGGGATTAGTTGGGGGATGGGCGGGACAGGGACCTTGAGATGGGCATGGGAGGGAAGAGCCCAGGGCTTGGGCACCTATGTACCTGCTTGAGCTGTCTGAGTCTGTCGAAGGGAAGCGGCTCGTCTGCTTCCTCAGGGATCTTAACCTCAGGGTCACCTGTAAACCACAGCTCCACCTGCAGACATCACACATGGGGGATCAGCAGTGGGGACGGGGGTCGGGGTGGGAGAGAGTGGAGAGAGTGGGAGGGGAGATTGCAGAGATAGGGAGAGAGATGGGGGTAGGGAGAGAGTGAAGAGAGGGAGGGGGAGAGAGTGCAGAGAGGGAAGGGGAGAGAGAGTGTAGAGAGGGAGGGGGAGAGAGAGTGTAGAGAGGGAGGGGGAGAGAGAGTGTAGAGAGGGAGGGGGAGAGAGGAAGAGAGGGGAGAGAGTGCAGAGAGGGAGAGGGAGAGAGGAAGAGAGGGGGGAGAGTGCAGAGAGGGAGGGGAAGAGGGAGGTGGGAGAGTGCAGAGATAGGGAGAGAGAAGGGGGTAGAGAGAAAGGGGGGAGAGAAAAGGGTAAGAGTGAGGAGAGAGGGGGGAGAGAGAGCAGGGAGACAGGGAGAGAGAGAGGGACAGGGGAGAGGGAGAAGGGGGGAGAGTTAGGACTATATGACACTGGCACTGTGTTAGGATTCCGGATGCCACCGGGTGCTTTGACGGCTATGTGGACTGCAGCCAGGTCCTTGGGTTTCCTGGGAATTGGAGGGATGCCAATGAGACACCAGTTTTTAAGAAAGGAAAATTATGACTTGATATCAGTGGTATGGAAAATGTGGAGGCAATTATTAAATGTTGGAGAGGAGTGACAGGATTAGTCCAAGTTGAGCTGTGCTGTCGCTCAGAAGCAAACACACAAAACCAAAAGACTGTGCAACAGGCTTTATTCAATGGAAACTTCCAGAGCCAGCTGTGAGGAGAGCTGCTGTAAACTCTGAGAATGACTTCGAAGGGCCGGCTCAGGCTTATATCCCAGAGGGTGATTGACACCCGACCGGGTGGGACTTGGTCCATTCAGGTCGGTTGATTGACAGCCGGCCAGGTGTCATCTTGTCCCCCTCCTCTTCTACAGATGCAGAGGTTGCGCTCTGCAGTAGGCCAGTGGTGTACCACCACATTCACAGCTTTCTTTAAAATTGTCCTGGTGGTGGGGGGAAATTGCAGTAAAGAGCCCCAAAACTTATATACACAGTATTTACAGATTGAGATGGTCCGGCGACCGTCGCAGGACTGGTTCCTGGTCACTGGTCGGTGAGGGTGTGGGTGGGCTGGGGGCGGAGAGGCTGGTGTGGTGCAGTGCGGAGGAGTGGCCTGGGGGTCCGGGGTTAAGGCATGTGTATCGCATCGGATGGGCAGGTGGGCGAGTTCATCCCCCATGGCTGTAGCAAGTCCTTGGTGCCCAAGGAGGTCTTGACTGCCCCACAGCTGTCCGGGTTGGGGGTGTGTGTCAGGTTGGCAGGGTCCTGGGCTGGAGGATGCTGTGCTGTGGTGGGTGCTCCTGCTGGTGCCAGATCCCAAGTTGAAACAGTGTCCTCCCTGCCACTCCCGAACCTAACGTAGGCATAGTTGTGGTTCGTGTGTAGGAGGAACACCTGCTCGACCAGGTGATCGGTCTTGTGTGCCCACACTTGTCTACGCAGGAGTATCAGTCCTGGGGACATGAGCCATGCTAGGAGACATTCCCGTCATTGATCTCCTGGGGATCGAAAACAGGCGTTCGTGAGGGGTCTCGTTGGTAGCCATGCACAGAAGTGACCGAATGGCATGGAGCGCCTCAGGAAGAGCGTCCTGCCAGTATTCTACAGACCACCCTTTTAACTTAAGGGCCTGGAGAACTGCCTTCCAAATCACCCCGTTTTCGCGTTCCACTTACCCATGACCTCTCGGGTTGTAACTAGTCATGCAACTAGTCATGATGCCCCTTGATATCAGGTACTGGTGCAGTTCCTCACTCATGAAGCTAGACCCCCGGTCACTGTGGATAAATGGAGGGTAGCCAAACATGGTGAAGATCTGTGTCAGTCACTGATGGTGGCCAAGGAGGTGTCTGGGCAAGGGATGGCAAAAGGAAGCAGGAGTACTCGTCTATCATCGTGAGGAAATAGAAGTTCCGATTTTTGGAAGGAAGGGGCCACTTGTAGTCCATGCCAAGGCGCTTCAAGGAAAAAGCGAGGTTTGCATTCTGCGCAGATTCGGCACGCCTCGGTCATAGTCCTGACAGTGTACGGGAGGTTCCGGGACTTGATAAAATGGTATAAACGGGTGACGCCGAGGTGGCAGAAGGACTCGTGCAGTGTCTGCAGCTGGTAATCGTGGAGCGATGCGCAGGTCCGCAGGTCGGGGGAGTTGTTAAACTTCCCAAGATGATACTGAATGTCGTAGCTATATGTTGCCAGCTTGACTCTCCAGCGCAAGATCTTGTCATTCTTAATCTTGCCCCTGTGGGAGGTGTTGAACATGAATGCCACGGCCCACTGGTCAGTGAGGAGGGTGAACCTCCTGCCGGCCAGGTAGTGGCGCCAGTGACGGACCGCTTCCACAATCGCCTGGGCCTCCTTTTCAATGGCGGAGTACCCAAGCTCGGAGCCATGTAGGGTCCTGAAGAAGAAGGTGACCGGTCGCTCCCTTTGGTTGAGAGTAGTGGCGAGGGCCACATCGGAGGCATCGCTCTCCACCTGGAAGGGGGAGTACTCATCCACGGTATGCATCGTGGCATCTGCGACATCCTGCCTGATGCGCATGAATGCCGCCTGCGTCTCGGGTGGGAGCAGGAAAGTTGCGGCCTGGGCTAGTGGGCGGATCTTGTCCAAGAAGCGGGGAACCCACTGTCAGTAGTAAGAGAATAAGCCAAGGAACCTGCGGAGGAGTTTGACACGTGGTGGGGAGGGGCAGCTCCATTAATGGATGCATCCATTCTGGATCTGAGCCTATGACACCATGTGCAACGATGTACCCCAAGATGGCGAGGCAGGTGGTGCTGAACACACACTTCTCTTTGTTGTAAGTGAGGTTCAGCTCGGCCATCTGGAGAAATTTCTCTAGGTTGGCATCATGGTCCTGCTGGTCACGGCCACAGACAGTGACATTATCCAGGTAAGAGAAAGTTGCCTTTAGCTTGTGCCGGTCTACCATCCAATCCATCTCCTGCTAGAAGACGGAGACCCCATTCGTGACCCCAAATGGAACTTGGCGGAACTTGTACAGGTGCCCGCCTGCCTCATAGGTGGAATAGGGCTTGTCCCGTGGGTGGATGGGGAGTTGGAGATAGGCCGACTTCAGGACAATTGTGGAGAAGACTTGATGGCGGCCTATCTTGTTGACCATGTCGGCTATCCTTGGTAGGGGTAGGCGTCCAGCTGGGTGTACCAGTTGATAGTCTGGCTGTAGACCATGACCATCCTCGGCTTGCTTTCCCCTTTGACCACTAGGACTTGAGCTCTCCAGGAGCTGTTGCCGGGCTCTATGACACCTCTGCCCTGATGAAGTCTCTGTCCTTGGTGCAATAGTGCTATTGGCTATTGGCTTGCAGTCTGGTGTGAGGTGTGAGAAGAGTGCAGGAGGGGTGATGCGCAATGTGGAGAGGCCGCAGGTTGGCCGGGGCTGGTTGGATGGCGCGCTGTGGAGTGTGAGTGGAGGTAGTGTCCTCCTGAATGCAAGGGTAATGTTCTGCAGGTGGCATTGGAAATCTAAGCCCAAGAGAACTGGGGCACAGAGTTTGGGCATGACCAGGAACCTGAACCCAGTGAATGTCTCCCCCCCCACAGTCAGATTGGCCGAGCAGCGCCCGAAGGTATTGATAGTCCGGTCTTTGGCAGGGAAGGCGATCGAGAAGGCGGTGGGATGGATTTTTAGCTTTAGTGAGTGGACCACACTTGGGTGAATGAAACTCTCAGTGATGCCACTGTCAATTACGCACTTTGTTAACTGTCCACTGATTTTTACATCCATCATGGAGCACCTGAGGTCGTGAGGAATGTTCCTGGTCAGGGTGGTGACTGCTAGGACCATCTTGGGGTCCGAGTCATCGTTCCCCGATGGTGGAGGCAAGTTGTGGTTATCAGTGTCCTCTGCAGACATCGTGAGAGGTGAGTGTCAACCGGTGTTGCTCGTCGTAGTTGTGGGGTGTGGTGTGTGGTGGTTAGCGGCGTCCAGAGGTGTGGCGTGCATCAGTAGGGTGGCCTGGTCAGTGCCTGTATTGAGCACGTCGTCATTGTTGGAGGTCTGTCCGGCCCAAGATGGTGGTGCCGCGTAGGAGGGTGAGGCATGACTGGCCTTCTTCTCCGGTTGTGCTTGGTGCGCCGGGGAAGTGACGTCACACCGTTGGCTGTCGGGGAGGGCGACGTCATCACGGCCGTTAGAAGTGACCTCTATCCATAGACCGGAAGTGGTGTCGTTGTAGTCTTCAGGAGGCGGCGCTGGTGAGAGCGAGGGCTGGTCCGGGCACATGGCACACACACGGCGATCATTGCTGGTGAGACCGGAAGTTGGGCTGCTGGGTTTGGGGAGGCCGGAAGTAGCTGTGGGGGCAATGGTGTCACCCGGCAATCGCACGAGGCAGGGACTGTGGGTGGGGGTGTGGGGGAGGTCATAGAGAGCCACTGAGCTGCCGGCTGGCTTTGAGAGGCATACCTTGGTCAAGTGGCCTTTCTTGCCACATAGGAACATAGGAAGTAGGAACAGGAGCAGGCCATAAATGGCCCATTGAGCCTACTCCGCCATTCAATACGATCATGGCTGATCTAATTTATGACCTAACTCCACCTACCTGCCTTCTCCCCATATCCCCTAATTCCTCTATCATGTAAAAATTTATCTAACCGAATTTTGAATATGTTTAATGAGGCAGCCTCAACCACTTCCCTGGTTAGAGAATTCCAAACATTCACTACTCTGGGAAAAACTATTTTTCCTCATCTCTGTCCTAAATCTACTCCCCCGAATCTTGAGACTGTGTCCTCTCATTTTAGTTTCCCCGGCCAGCTCAAAAAACCTTCCTACATCTATCCTATCCATACCCTTCATAATCCTATATGTTTCTATAAGATCTCCTCTCATTCTTCTGAACTCAAGCGAATACAATCCTAAAATACATCTCGAGTAATACTGTTTTTTGGCCAGGCAGTTTTGGTGTGATTAACGATCAGACCTATACCGAGACCCCCAGTACTTTCATGGGCACTGGGCAACCGCAGCAGCGATATTTTCTTCCCTAGCTTGATCTAGGACCACAGCAGCCTAATGTGCTCACCACGTGGAGGCCTGAGGAAGCCTGGAATTGAAGGTTTTGGTGTGCAGGGCTGCTGCCTCCAGGGTTCAGACTACCCACTGTTTTGGCCAGGGAGTAGATATTGTCTTCCAGCAGCTTCTGCCTGGTGGCCCTCGGACGTAGGCGTCTCTGATCAGCCTCTCTACTTCCCTTTCATTTACCCCGGGTTCAGCCAGACAAGGTTGGGCCAACTTACGCAGGGCTCCCAGGTAAGATTCGGCCGCCTCCCAGGGTAGTTGGGCTCGGATACTCAGGAGGTACCTTGCAAAGACCACATTCGTGGGAGGTTTATACATGGCGTCGAGGGTGCTCATCACTTCTGAGTACCTGGTGTAGTCTTTGAGAGCCTGGAAGGTTCGGGGACCCAGCTTTGATCGGAGTAGGATAAATCTCTTCCAATCGGAGTCCAGGATGTCGTCGGCGTGAGCCTCGATGATCGCTTCGACCGTGTGCTTCCAGATCTCGAAACATGTCTGTGCTTCCGGGTGGCATGGGTAGGTTTCGAGGCTCCTGGGTCTCAGGAGCTTTTCCGTAGCAGCTTTAAGAATTTATGTCAAATAAATTGTGGCATGCTGTTGGTCAGAAGCAAATACACAAAACCAAAAGACTGCGCAACAGGCTTTATTCGATGGAAATTTCCAGAGCCAGCTGTGAGGAGAGCTGCTGTAAACTCTGAGAATGACTTCGAAGGGCCGGCTCAGGCTTATATCCCAGAGGGTGATTGACACCCGACCGGGTGGGGCTTGGTACATTCAGGTCGGCTGATTGACAGCCGGCCAGGTGTCGTCTTATCCCCATGCTCTTCTGCAGGTACAGAGGTTGCGCTCTGCAGTAGGCCAGTGGTGTACCACCACACAAGTCAACATGGATTTATGTTATAGAAGCAAGCACTTTGGTCCATCTAGCCTGTGGCAAACTATTATTTTACCAAGTCCCATCGACCTATATTGGTCAATAACCCTCCAAAGCCCTTCCATTCATGCCCTGATCCAATCTCCACCTGGCCCGGTTAGCACAATGCTGTTACAGTGCCAGTGATCCGGTTTTGAATCCCGCGCTCTCTGTAAGGATTTGTATGTTATTCCCGTGTCTACGTGTGGTTCTTCTGGGTGCTCCAGTTTCCTCCCACCCTCCAAAAACATATGGCGGGGGAAGGGATGTAGGTTAATTGTGCAGCAAGGACCGGTGGGCCATAAGGGCCTGTCACTGTGCTGTATATCTAAATTAAAAATTCAATGTTGAAATGGAGGCCGCATCAACCTCTTTCACTGCCACCTTTTGCCACCTTCCCACCACCTCTCTCTGCACCTCATTTGCTCCATATTGCCAATACCTGTTATACCCCTTTCTCTTCTTCCGAACCAGATTCCCAATATTCCTCAAAAACCAAGGTTCTCTCTACCTGCTAACCTCGCCTTTAATCCCGATGGGAACATACCAACTCTGTACTCTCAATGTCGGGTGGACAACAGAGAACCTGTTAATGTGGCACATTTAGACTTTCAAAGGGCTTTGGATAAGGTCCCACACAAGATATAAGTGTGCAACAATGGAGGACATAAGAAATAGGACCAGGAGTCCTGCCCGGCAAGCCTGCTCTGCCATTCAATGTGATCATAGCTCATCTGATGATAGGCTCATCTCCACCACCCCATATCCCTACTTGGTGAAAATCTATCCAACCTTGTCTTAAATATATTTACTGAGGTCGCTTCCACTGCTTCAATGGGCAGCAAATTCCAAAGATTCTGGGAAAAGCAGTTCCTCCTCACCTCCATCCTAAATCTACTGCCCTGAATCTTGAGGCGATGTCCCCTAGTTCTGGACTCCCACACAATGGAAACAATTTATCTCCCTCTATCTTATCCATGCCTTTTCATAATGTTAAATATTTCTGTAAGATCCCCTCTCATTCTTCTAAATTCCAGCGAGTATAATCCCAGACGACTCAATCACTCATGGTATGGGAGGTGATGTAGATACATGGGTAGAAATCTGGTTGCAGGCAGGAAGCAGAGAGTGGGAATAAATGGGTCTTTCCTTTATTGGCAGATAGGTATGAGTGGATACCACAGGGTTCAATGCGGGACCTCCCCCATCCTCCCCCAGCTATTTATATATAAATATATATGTAGATAATCGATCTCAGTTTACAGATGACACTGAGAAGGCAGGGACATTATTAACTGAATGGTTAGGAGTTAGGGAGAGTGGAGGTGCAATTGGACAGGGGTCACGGGGCAGCAGCCAGTGAAGGATGGGTCACATGTACAGCAGGTGGGGAAGACCTGGGGGTGACGGGGCATCAGTCAGTGAGCGGTGAGTCACTGGTACAGCAGATGGGAAAGACCTGGGGGTGACAGGGCATCAGTCAGCGAAGGGTGGGTCGCAGGTACAGCAAGTGGGGAAGAAAGCTCGTTGGTCTTTGCTGTGAGAGGTTTTGAATGTAGAAGCAGTTGTAAGGGACTTGGTGTGGTGAATCTCTGCCAAGCTGCATGTCTCCCCTCTGCCAAGCCTTGCTGTACTAACATTGGCTGTGCATTATCTCCACTGTTAAGGACACTCCCCTTGGGTATAACTGTGTATACATCTATTGTCTTTCATTATTGTACCATTAGTTTCTGCTAATAAAAGCCATGATTATTGTTTGACCACATCGTCTTTGTCTACTTCATCAACTGGCCCTTCACTTGGGGAGGCCACACCTTTAGTATTATGGGCAGTTTTGGTCTCTGAATCTGAGGAAGGACATCCTTATGATTGAGGGGGTACGGTGAAGAGTCAACAGACTGATCCCAGGGATGGCATGTCTGACAGATGTAGAAAGAATAGACCAGGGTTACACTCACTGGAATTCAGGAGAATGAGAGGGGATCTCATTGAGGCATCAAACTCTTGTCAGAACCAGACAGGTGAGATGCAGGAAGAAGGTTCCGGATATTGGAGAAGTCAATGACAAGGGGTCACAGTCCAAGGAAAATAGGGAAATCATTCAGGACTGAGATGAGGAGGATCTTCTTCACTCAGAGATTTGTGAACCTGTGGAACTCCCTGCTACAGAACGTTGCTGAGGCTGGTTCATTAGATATTCACAAAGGAAGGGATGTGGCCCTTGTGGCTAATGGGGTCAGGGGGTGTGGAAAGAAAGGAGGGATAGTAGACTGGGGTCCTATGGTCCTGTTGAATGGGGATCAGGCTCGAAGGGCTGAATGGCCTTCCCCTTTACTTTCTTTGTTTGACTGTCCCATGTAGCAGATTGGAGGAAAGTCAAAGTCTCTTGGGAGATGCTGTGGTTCTGGCTGAGCTCTGGGAGTGGACAAAGGTCAGGTCACAGAGGAGGGTCAGGCTCAGGGAAAGGGACAAGGGCCAAGGAAGGGACAGGGTCAGAGACCAGGATTCAGGGTCAGGGTCAGTCCACGAGGTCACTGTACCTGATCATACTCCTGCTGTGTGATAAAGCCACTGCCAGCCTGATCTATATCTTGAAATTGCTTCTTGGTGTCCAGCAGCTGCTCCAGCGATGGGTAGGGCCACGGTTGAGCAACTGAGAGAAGAAACTGTCGCCAATCAAGGAAATCTGAGTCGAGGGCCAACACCTGCACCATCTCCAGCAACTGTAGAAGCAAGCAGGCATGAAATGGAGTGCCTGTGACTACAGGCAGTGACTACAGGGAGCTGGGGAAGAGTGGTTAGAATTTAACTTGGAACAGACCAGGCCCTTCAGTCCACAATGTTGTCCCCTGACTTCACAACAATCTACCCCTTCGCTCCCTCATATCCATAACCCTCTATTTTTCTTGCATCCATGTGTCTGTCTCAGAGTCTTTTGAATGTCCCTGATGAACCAACAGGACAAGGCATTCCAGGCACCCACCACTCTCTGTGTAAAATGCTTACCTCTGACATCTTCATCACCTGAAATCAATGTCCTCTGGTATTTGCTACTGTCACCCTGGGTAAAAGTGATGGCTGTCAACCTTATCTCTGCCTCTCATAATTTTATACACCTTTCATTCTCTGTCTCTCCAAAGAAAAAAGCCCTAACTCAGTCAGCCTTGATCCAGAAGACACATTCTCCAATCCAGGCAACATCCTGGTAAATCTCCTCTGCACCCTTTCTGAAGCATCTATATCCTTCCTGTAATGAGGTGACCAGAACACAACACAATATTCCAAGTGTACCCAACCAGAGTTTTGCAGAGCTGCAACATTACCTCACGACTCCTGAACTCAGTTCCCTGTCTACTGATGAAGGCCAGCACATCATATAGGTCTTCTTAACCGTCCTGTTAACTGAGACCAACCAACTTTGAGAGATCCATGAACGTAGACCCCCAAAATCCCTTTGTTCCTCCACACTGTTAAAAACCCTGTCATTAACCAAGACAATGTAAATATCTCAACAAGGGTCTCGAAAATTTCTTCCCCGAGCTTCCCACAAGATGCAAGGATGTGTCTGATCAGACCCTGGGGATTTATCCATGTTAATGCACCCCTAAACTAAAAACACTTTCTCCCTGGAACTTTGTGTGTGATCCAAAAGATTCAAGATTCAATTTATTGTCACATCATAAAAACAGTGTCATATTACAAGAAATTGCATTTTACCTGCGCAAGGCAGACAGATTCATCATCGGCAAAAATTACCTGATGTGTCTCTTACAGTCAGAAAAGCAAAAGAGAGTGGTTCCCCCCCCCCACCCCCCACCCCCCCCCCCCCACCCACAGAGTTACCAAGTGTCCGTGGATTTGGCTCCAGTGCTCCCGCAGCCTCTACAACCACACAGAATTCCGTTCAGACCATCGGCAACCTGAGCTCCAGATCTGAACCTCTGATATGGTCAGGAACCCTTCATCGCCGTTGGCACCCCCTCACACCCAATTCTAATACCTTCTTCCAGTTTTGAGCCAGTCTCCAGCAGCCCACAGACTGCTAGGTTCCTCTCCTCGAGTTGCCAATAGTCGGCCGCCTGTGTCCTTTAGCCGCAGAACCTGCCACTGGTCTGTTGCCGTGGTCACTGCCCTGGGGCTTGCCTCAGTGGTAAACCACTGTTATAATTGTCTAGTCGGGCACACCTATTGCCCGACTGTATCTGTGGTCCCTCCCCACAGGCTCCTGTATAAAGGTGGCTGTTGCACAGCCCCCTCCTCAGTGCAGGACAGTCAAACAGCATGGATGTGCCATTGTTCTTAAGTGAATAAAAGCCAACTGGTTTTTCAACAAAAGTCTTTCGAGTAATTGATGGAGCATCAGTCTCCTCTGCTTCTCCTTCTCAAACAATAGGGTGGGTGGTGGTCTCCCTGTTTTCTGGTGCCCTGCGCCAGTCCTCCACTTTCCCGGAGTCTGCAACCCCTTGGGGTTGCTGCCAATCATAGGCGCCGCCATCTTGGGCCCAGACCCCACAGTCATAGGATTTTCAATAAAACCACTGTTAGCTCATTTAACAGGCCATTTAAAGCCTGTACAGAGCTGATTGCAGAAAGACTGGGTGGTTGGACCCCTCGGGAGTGGGGGGGAGCACTGTGTCTCCATTCTCCGCGGGTCTGCTCCTCCAGCAGTGCTATCGTTACAGCAGCTCTGGCAGTGCCGACACTTTTCTTGCTACTCAGTCCCTTGGCTTTCGTGAGCTGCTCCACAGCAGAGTGGTAACATTCATATAAATCGCACCCGTCCACTGCCCCTCTGTACAAAAGTGGTCCCGATGAGCTGCAATGGGACCAATTCTCCCCTCAGCCACCATGTTACTCGTAATGTACCTGTAGAGTCCCTTGGTGAGTGCAAGACATGCAAGATCCTTACAACGGAAATCGGAAGAGCAAAAAGAGGTCACAAGATGGAGCAGGATGCTGGAAAACTGGAGCAATGCACAAGAGCAGAAAGCCCTTCCTGATGAATGTCGACTCTTCATTGCTTTCCATGGATACTGCCTGGCCTGCTGAGCTCCTCCAGCACTGGGTATCTTTGTGTGTTGCTTTGGATGGTGCTGGTCAGTATAAGAAAGGAAAATCCAAAGAGATTCTGCAAGTATGTTAACAGGTACAGAACCCTCTGCGATGTTTGGGACAAAGACACTTTTTTCCTTTATTTGCCCGTGTGTTTCACAATTTTAAATTAGTAATCAAACAATTTACGTGATTAAAGTGCACATTCCCGATTTTATTCAAGGTTATTTGTACACATTTTGGTTTGACCATGTAGAAATTAGAGCATTTTTTATACACAGTCCCTCATTTCAGGGCACCGTAATATTTAGGACATAGCAATTGTATGTATATTAACATATTTATGTTGAGTATTTTGTTGCATATCCCTCGCATGCAATAACTTCGTGACATCCGTAATTCATCGACATCACCAGGTGCTGAGTATCTTCTCCAGCTGGTTCCGGGGGTTTGTCCCCTGAAGTTTTCTCTTCAGTATGTGGAAAGTGAGCTCAATTGGATTTAGATCGGGTGACTGACAATTCAAGAATTTTCCAGTTCTTTTTCCTTTGTTGCTTCTGCCATGTGTTTGGGATCATTGTCTTGCTGAAGTGCCGTCCAATTTGGAGGCTTTTGCTTGAACTTGATCACATAAGGTGTTTATAAACATCTCAGAATTTATTTTGCTACGGCCATCAGTAGTTACATCATCAATGCAGATAAGTGCGCAAGTCCCTGTAGCAGCCGTACATGCCCAGGCTGTAACACCCCCACCACCATGTTTCACAGATGAGAGGGTGTGCTTTGGATCTTGGGCAGTTCCTTTACGCCTCCGCACTTTGTTTCTGCCATCACTCTGATACAGGTTCATCTTGGTCTCATCTGTCCACAAGACCTTTTTCCAGAATTTTGCAGGCTCTTTTAAATACTTCTTGAAGATAGAACACTACAGCACAGTACAGCCTCTTTGGCGCCCAATGTTGTGCCACCCCATATATTCCTTTAAAAAAGTACTAACCCTCCCTACCCTGTGACCCTCTATTTTTCCTCCATCCATGAGCCTGTCCAAGAATCACTGAAATGCTCCTAATGTTCCAGGCTCTACAATCATCCCTGGCAAGGCATTCCAGGCCCCCACAACTCTGCATGAAAACATTACCCTTGATGTCTCCCCTAAACTTCCTTCCCTTCATTTTGTGCACGTGTCCTCTGGTGTTGGCTGTTCCTACCCTGGAAAACAAGTGTTGGCTGTCCACCTTATCTATGCCTCTCATAACGGAGGTCTACAAATCTCCTCTCATCCCAGCTCTGCTAACCTTGCCTCATAAGACTTATTTTCCAATCCAGGACACATCCTGGTGAATTTCCTCTGCACCCTCTCCATAGCTTCCAATTCTTTCCTGTAATGAGGTGACCAGAACTGAACACAATACTCTGTGGGGCCTCACCAGAAATTTGTAGAGTTGTAACATGATCTCTAGACTCTAACTCATTCCCCCATTAATGAAGCCCAGCGTCCCATTGGTCTTCTTAATTATCCTATCAACCTGTGTGGCGACCTTGAGGGATGGATGGATTTTTACAAAAAGTCCGGGTACGACCTGCAGAAGGCCATCTCTGAAGCAAAGTGGCAATTCTGAAGGAAGCTAGAGACAGAAACAGATCCAGGGCAGCTATGGCCAGGAGCGCAGGCCATTATAGCCTACAAAGCGAGGGCAAACACCATAGAGGGCTGTGATGCTTCATTACCCAATGAACTGAACATCTTCTATGCCCACTTTGAGAAGAACCAAACAGTGCCACCTAGAATCCCTGAAAAGGCTGAGGACCCTGTGATATCTGTCTCTGAGGGTGACGTCAGAACATCTCACACTGTTACAGTCAGAGGTTGGTTCCCACCAGCTTCAAAAGGGCATCAAACATCCTGGTGCCCAAGAAGAGCCGTGGGAACTGCCTCACCGACTATTGCCCAGTAGCACTGACATCTACTGTGATGAAATGCTTCGAGAGGCTGGTCATGGCCAGAATTAACTCGTACCTAAACAAAGCTCATTGAATGGTGTAACAACAACAACCTTGTGCTCAATGTCAGCAAAACTGAGGAGATGATTGTGGACATCAGGAGGAAGTCAAGGGAACATGACCCAGTCCTCACCAAGGGTTCAGTAGTGGAGAGGGTCAAGAACTTCAAATTCCTGGATGTCAACATCTCCGTGGATCTGTCCTGGAGACTCCACGTTGATGCAATCATGAAGAAGGCTCACCAGCGGCTATATTTTGTGAGGTGTCTGAGGTGATTCGTTATGTCACTGAAGACTCTCATAAACTTCTACAGGCGTGCCATGGAGAGTATTCTGGCTGGTTGCATCACTGCCTGGTATGAAGGCAACAACTCTCAGGACAAAAATAAACTCCAGAAGGTTGTTAACTCGGCCTGCGACATCACGGGTGCCATCGAGGACATCTACTTGAGGCAGTGTCTTAAACAAGCATCCTCTATCCTCAAAGACTCCCACCACCCAGACCATGCCCCTTCACTCTGCTACCATCGGGGAAAAGGTACAGGAGCCTAAAGATGAGCACACAGTGGCACAAGGACAGCTTCTTCCCTCCATTTTAACAGAAGTGCTGATGGCACAGGTTGTGCACCGTGTTGAAGGCCTTCCGCTTCCATACTACAAAAGCTGTGGAGCCGACCTGTCTCGCATGGGGCAGAGGTTAAATACAACTTACAATGCACAAAGCCATGTTGACTGTCCCTAATTAGTTTCTGGCTACCCAAATAATTGTATATCTGATCTCTTAGGCTCACTGGCCTATAATTTCCAGGGTTACTTTTGGAGCCTTTTTTAAACAAGCTACCCTCCAATTCTCTGGCTCATCCCCCATGGCTAAGGTCATTTTAAATATTTCTCCCAGAGCCACTGCAATTTCTACACTGGCCTCCCTTAAGGTCTAAGGGAATATCTTGTCAGACCCTGGGGATTTATCCACCCTTATTTGCTATATGACAGCAAGCACTTCCTCCTCTTTAATCTGTATAGGTTCCATGACCTCACTGCTTGTTTTCCTTACTTCCCACGACTCTGTGCCTGTTTTCTGAGTGAATACTGATGAAAAAAAATTAAGATCTAACTCATCTCTTTTGGCTCCAGTCAAAGCCGACCACTCTGATCTTCAAGGGGACCCATTTTGTCCCTTACTATCCTGTTGCTCTTAATGTACTTGTAGAAACCCTTAGGATTTTCCTTCACATTGTCTGTCAAAGCAACCTCATGTCTTCTTTTAACATTCCTGATTTCTTTCTTGAGATTTTTCAGTCAGTGCAGGGCACCAGAATTGGGGAGACCACCCTCTGTTTGATAAGGAGGAGGCAACCCACCGTACGGTAACCACGGCAGCGGACCAACGAGGGGCTCTGTGGCTGAGGGACCCAGACAGGCTGAGGGACCCAGACAGGCTGAGGGACCCAGACAGGCTGAGGGACCCAGACAGGCTGAGGGTGACTTGCAGTTGGATGGTCCTGAACAGGCTGCAGGCTGCTGGGCCCTGGCTTATAGGAACATCGGAGCTGGGATTCGAGAGGGCGCTGAGGGCAAGAAGGGCTCCCGAAGGGCCTTGGGAGCTGAATGGCTTGCTGATCGTGTGGGAGGTTCGGATCTGGAGCTTGGGTTGCCGATGGATCGAACAAGAGTCTGTGCAGCTACAGAGGCTGTGAGAGGGCTGGGGGCAAATCCATGGACACTCGGTGACTTTTCTGCTTCTCTTTCTCTTGTACTGTAGGGGGTGCCAGGCAACACTAGTGGTGAATCTTTGCCTGCCTTATGGCAGACAGAAAGCAATTTTGTGTAATATTACATGTTCTGTACATGACAATAAAGAAATCTTGAATCTTAATCACAGCGTAGCGGATGGCTCAACACCTTTACAGCGGCAGTGATCGGGACCGGGGTTCAAATCCTGTGCTGTCTGTCAGGAATTTATAAGTACTCTCCATGCCTGTGAGGGTTTTCCCCAGGGGCTCCAATTTCCTTCCACCATTCAAAACATACTGATAGTTGTAGGTTAATTGGGTGCCTAGCGTGGAATGCCACACTGACCACCGGCTGGTTCGCTGCAAGCTCAACCTTCACTTCAAGCCAAAGCCCAGGAACAATAAAGCCCCCAGAAAGAGGTTCAATGTTGGAAACCTGCAGTCAGATGAAGCGAGAGGAAACTTCCAGGCAAACCTCAAAGCAAAGCTCAACGATGCAACCCGCCTCACGGACCCGTCCCCTGAAACCCTCTGGGATCAGTTGAAGACTACCATACTGCAATCCACTGAAGAGGTACTGGGCTTCTCCTCCAGGAAAAACAAGGACTGGTTTGACGAAAACAGCCAGGAAATCCAGGAGCTGCTGGCAAAGAAGCGAGCTGCCCACCAGGCTCACCTTACAAAGCCGTCCTGTCCAGAGAAGAAACAAGCCTTCCATCGCGCATGCAGCCATCTTCAGCGCAAACTCCGGGAGATCCAAATTGAGTGGTGGACTAGCCTCGCCAAACGAACCCAGCTCAGTGCGGACATTGGCGACTTCAGGGGTTTCTACGAGGCTCTAAAGGCTGTGTACGGCCCCTCACCCCAAGTCCAAAGCACACTGCGCAGCTCAGACGGCAAAGTACTCCTCAGCGACAAGATCTCCATCCTCAACCGATGGTCAGAACACTTCCAATCTCTTTTCAGTGCAAACCGCTCAGTCCAAGATTCCGCCCTGCTCCAGCTCCCTCAACAGCCCCTAAGGCTAGAGCTGGACGAGGTTCTCACCCTGGATGAGACATATAAGGCAATCGAACAACTGAAAAGTGGCAAAGCAGCAGGTATGGATGGAATCCCCCCAGAGGTCTGGAAGGCTGGCGGCAAAACTCTGCATGCCAAACTGCATGAGTTTTTCAAGCTTTGTTGGGACCAAGGAAAACTGCCTCAGGATCTTCGTGATGCCACCATCATCACCCTGTACAAAAACAAAGGCGAGAAATCAGACTGCTCAAACTACAGGGGAATCACGTTGCTCTCCATTGCAGGCAAAATCTTCGCTAGGATTCTACTAAATAGAATAATACCTAGTGTCGCTGAGAATATTCTCCCAGAATCACAGTGCAGCTTTCGCGCAAACAGAGGAACTACTGACATGGTCTTTGCCCTCAGACAGCTCCAAGAAAAGTGCAGAGAACAAAACAAAGGACTCTACATCACCTTTGTTGACCTCACCAAAGCCTTCGACACCGTGAGCAGGAAAGGGCTTTGGCAAATACTAGAGCGCATCGGATGTCCCCCAAAGTTCCTCAACATGATTATCCAACTGCACGAAAACCAACAAGGTCGGGTCAGATACAGCAATGAGCTCTCTGAACCCTTCTCCATTAACAATGGCGTAAAGCAAGGCTGTGTTCTGCACCAACCCTCTTTTCAATCTTCTTCAGCATGATGCTGAACCAAGCCATGAAAGACCCCAACAATGAAGACGCTGTTTACATCCGGTACCGCACGGATGGCAGTCTCTTCAATCTGAGGCGCCTGCAAGCTCACACCAAGACACAAGAGAAACTTGTCCGTGAACTACTCTTTGCAGACGATGCCGCTTTAGTTGCCCATTCAGAGCCAGCTCTTCAGCGCTTGACGTCCTGCTTTGCGGAAACTGCCAAAATGTTTGGCCTGGAAGTCAGCCTGAAGAAAACTGAGGTCCTCCATCAGCCAGCTCCCCACCATGACTACCAGCCCCCCCACATCTCCATCGGGCACACAAAACTCAAAACGGTCAACCAGTTTACCTATCTCGGCTGCACCATTTCATCAGATGCAAGGATCGACAATGAGATAGACAACAGACTCACCAAGGCAAATAGCGCCTTTGGAAGACTACACAAAAGAGTCTGGAAAAACAATCAACTGAAAAACCTCACAAAGATAAGCGTATACAGAGCCGTTGTCATACCCACACTCCTGTTCGGCTCCGAATCATGGGTCCTCTACCGGCACCACCTACGGCTCCTAGAGCGCTTCCACCAGCGTTGTCTCCGCTCCAACCTCAACATCCATTGGAGCGCTTTCATCCCTAACGTCGAAGTAATCGAGATGGCAGAGGTCGACAGCATCGAGTCCACGCTGCTGAAGATCCAGCTGCGCTGGATGGGTCACGTCTCCAGAATGGAGGACCATTGCCTTCTCAAGATCGTGTTATATGGCGAGCTCTCCACTGGCCACCGTGACAGAGGTGCACCAAAGAAAAGGTACAAGGACTGCCTAAAGAAATCTCTTGGTGCCTGCCACATTGACCACCGCCAGTGGGCTGATAACGCCTCAAACCGTGCATCTTGGCGCCTCACAGTTTGGCGGGCAGCAACCTCCTTTGAAGAAGACCGCAGAGCCCACCTCACTGACAAAAGGCAAAGGAGGAAAAACCCAACACCCAACCCCAACCAACCAATTTTCCCCTGCAACCGCTGCAACCGTGTCTGCCTGTCCCGCATCGGACTTGTCAGCCACAAACGAGCCTGCAGCTGACGTGGACTTTTTACCCCCTCCATAAATCTTCGTCCGCGAAGCCAAGCCAAAGAAGAATTGGGTGTAATTGAGCACCACAGGCTCATGGGCTGATAGGGCCTGTTACTGTGTTGTATGTCTAAATTTAAAATCCTAACCCTGACCCCAACTGACCCCGACCTCAACCCTAACCCTGCCCCCATCCCTGATGTTGACCCTAATCCTGACCCTTAATTTGTAAGGGTCCACTTTACCATCAGGTAACCTTTTCACCTTTACATCCCCAGAGAAAGCGAGTGTCTCTCACTGGCACACTCTCACCTTTGACTTTCTAATGCCCTGGCTCAGCTAAGTTCTGAAATGCTCCCAGTTCTGACTTCCTGACTTTAACCAGCATTCTGAGATATTGTTTCCTGGTTGTTCAACTGGATCTCCCTTCCTGTGTGACTTGTAAATTATGGTCAATTTTTCAAATGCTTACTAATGTCAAACTTGTAAGATGGCCACCTACTCTCCCTTAGATGCCTTACTTCATAAGAAACAAGGGAAAGAGTCGGCCATCCGGCCCGTCAAGCCTGCTCCGCCATTCAACATGGTCACGGCTGATCTGATGATCGGCTCATCTCCACTGATCTGCCTTTTCTCCACATCCCTTAATTCCCCAACTTTTGTAAAAATCTATCCAACCTTGACTTACATATATTTACTGAGGTCACCTCCACTGCTTCAGATGGCAGCTTCACCACCCTCTGTGGGAAAAGCTGTTCCTCCTCATTATCTACTACCCTGGATCTTGAGGCTATGTCCTCTAGTTCTGGTCTCCTCTACCATAGAACTATAGAACATTACTGAACAGAAACAGGCCCCTTCAACCTTTCTAGTCTCCGCTGAACCATTTTTTTTGCCCCCTTCCATTCCCTCACATCCATGTTTCTGTTCAAATTCCTCTTCAGTGTTAAAGTTGAGCCCACATTCACCCCCTCAGCTGGCAGCTCGTTCCACACCCCCACAACTCGCTGTGTGAAGAAGTTCCCCCTAAACCTTCACCCTTAACCCATGTCCTCTGGTTTGTTAACCCACCTCACCCACCCTCAGTGGAAAAAGCCGACCTGCATTTACTCTGTCTGTCCCCTCATAATTTTAAATACTTCGATCAAATCTCCCCTCATTCTTCTACGCTCCAGGGATTAAAGTCCAATGGAAACAATTTACCTGCCCCTATATTATCTATGCCTTTCATAATTTCCCATGTTTCCATAAGATCACCTCTCATTCCCGTAAGTATAGTCCCAGATGACTCAATCTGTCCTCGTAGGTTAACCTCCTCATGTCTGGAATGAACCTCTTCTGCGCCGCCTCCAAAGCCGGGATATCCGTTCTCAAGTAAGGAGACCAAAACTCTCCCATCAAGATTACTCATCATCCCATTAACCAGCTCCTAGTAAACATAAGAAATAGGAGCAGGAGTCGGCCACCCCGGTCCATTGAGCCTGTTCTGCCATTCAATGAGATCATGGCTGATCTGGTGAGAGTTTCAACCCCTTCTTGTCCCTTAATTCCCTTACTATGTAAAAATCTATCCAGCCTTGTCTTAAGTATATTTACTTCCGATTGGTTTGTACCTTTGTTTGGATTTCTCCCTGTCTCAGTCTCCATGTGAAGCTCAGACAGGACTTTACACACCTGTGGGTAAGTGACAGAACACCATGGCTCAGGGAGTTGGTCTGATCCAAGTCCGTGTGATACCAGGTCCTGTAGCGCCTCAATGAATGCCCTTCTTGTTATTATACCTGCAAAATGTAAGGGGGGGGGGGGGTTACTGGGGTCAAAACAGTGATTTGTGGTGGAGTTCCCAGCTGCCACTCTGCTGGTCTGATTGAGGATGAGGTCTGCAGTGAACCCCCACCCCCCGCACCCAGGAAGCTGGTGGTGGGGGGAGCTAGCAATGACAATGTCATCCAATGTCCCGGGAAGGTGCCAGGCCCTCTCGTGAGACATGTTCACCACCAGACATTCTGTGTCACTTTCCACCTTGCACCTGAATATTGCCCGTGTGGCAGGGGGGCCTGATTGGCTGCCACAGTGGCTGTTGAGGCACGGTTTATATCATAGGTTGGCCCTGATTGGCTGGCTCTCCATCTGGGGAGACATGGTCCGTATTATAGGTTGGCCGTGATTGGCTACCACACCGACTGTGGAGGCACAGGTCTATATCATAGGTTGATCCTGTTTGGCTGCCACATCAGCTGTGGAGGCACTGTCTATATCATAGGTTGGCCCTGATTGGCTGACTCACCAGCTGGGGAGACATGGTCTGGTGTCACTGAGTCATACAACAGGGAGGCCCAGTGTGTCTGTGCCGAATAACATCCCCTCCTGTTTTTGTCCCACTTGCCCACATTAGGCCACACCCCTCCAATCTCTCCCATCCATGGAGTTTCTTAAAGGAAGCCATCGAACCTGCCTTCATCACTTTGGCAGATCGTTCTAACTCTCCAGTGAACCCCCATCCAGGTGAGTCCCAGTGAGATATGGGTGTTATGAGAACTCTGTACTCAAGGGATGACTCTGAGGGGAGGTGCAGAGATCCATCCCCACCAGCTACCAGCAGCCTACCTTAGGGGTCAGTGGCTGGCCACTCCCCGCCGGTGGGACTCACCTGTGGGCGAGAGGAGCGAGAACTGCTGCAGGAGGCTGCAAAGCTGCTGCACCGTTAGCTGGCCCACCTTCGGGACCTCCCTGGTGGGCGGGCGCGGTGGTGGCTTAGGGTCAGCAGTCACCTTCACATCCCCGTTGATGTAGAACTCCCTGCTGCCGAGGACCAGCTGGTATTGCATCTTGGCGCCGGCTTGCACATGCTCCAGCCCCACAGCCAGCAAGTCAGCGATGCTGAGTTGGGGGGTGGGGGGGAAGAGAGGGAGGGAGAGTGGTTAGAGGGAGACCTGGTTGGCAGCAGGGATGTGGGGCCCATCAGTCCCATTGCTGTGGCTTCGCGGACGAAGATTTATGGAGGGGTAATGTCCACGTCAGCTGCAGGCTCGTTTGTGGCTGACAAGTCCGATGCGGGACAGGCAGACACGGTTGCAGCGGAAAATTGGTTGGTTGGGGTTGGGTGTTGGGTTTTTCCTCCTTTGTCTTTTGTCAGTGAGGTGGGCTCTTTCTAATGTTCTATGGTTCTAACAACACACTCACATTTTGGCCAGTTCAGATGGAGACAAAAAGAAAGAGCTCCAGGAAGTTGTATTGTTTGGCATTGTCTGAACCAGCCATCTATCACACCAAGAGCCCTCCACCCACTCCCCCCCCCCCCCACCAACTCCGAGGGCCACAGCACTTTAAAGTAAAAACGTTGTTTTCTTTTCACCTTGCAACATATATATTTTTCATATATTTTTAGGGACATTAAGGGACATTAAGGGACATTGTGGGATTAGAGAAGATGTCAGAGGACTTGTGGAAAAGACACCTGACACATGCACTCAAACGACATCGTCAATCAGAGCAGGCTAAGTCAGAAAGTACATCCCAGAAGGGAGTGGACAAGACAACCGATAAATTGATGAGAGCCATAGAACAAATAGGGATTAAATTAGCGGCCCAACAGATAGTCCCACAGGCCATGGGGCCAGTGATAAATCCGGGGCCCCACGTAAGGAATGGTTGGGAAAGACCACTAAGTACCATGTATAGAGGAGAACATACCCTATGCTGGCACTGCCAAAATCCTGGACACTACCAGCGGGACTGTCCAGAGGCTGGGAGAGGAAGGGGAAAAGGATTACCCTCTATTAGAGGCTATAGAGGAAGAGGAGGAAATTTAAGAGGACAAGCAAGGGGTAGGGGTGGACACATTGATCGGCCCCAGAAAATTGGGGGATGGCAGAGTGATCAACAAGTCCAGGCACCCCAATGTGATGACGATATTAGGGAAGGAGCTGAATTTGATTATTGACGGGGCCCTGGAGAATCAAAAATCACGCCTCCCTGGGAGCCACCGAAAATTTGGGGGACGGTAAATGGAGAAAAAATTGAATTTATGATTGACACAGGGGCAGCAGTTACGACCGTGATTAAACAGCCCCCAGGGAGCACATATTCGGGCAAAACATTATCTACAATAGGATTCTCCGGGATAAGGGAAACACAGCCCTATACAGATAACATCGACATGACATTTGGACGACAAAGGGTTAGAGCACCTGTCCTGGTTGTGCCAAGTTGCCCCATTAATTTATTGGCAAGGGACATTCTTACTAAACTGGGAATAACTATACAATGTTCTGAGAAGGGCCTTCGGTTAACATACCCGGGGGACACACCAGAAAGGGAAGGACAGTTTATAGTAATGACTCCAACCAATGCTTCAGAAGACTCTGTGGAGGTTATTATTATCTGGAGTCGACTACTGTATGATGAACCAGGCCCAGGGTTGATTAAACAGTTTTTTGAGTGGAGGACCAGTATATCCACTGGATCCTATGCATGTAACATTAAACTATACCATCCACCCGGACCAGGAGTATGAGGAGACGTGGGACTCTCTAAAAGAAGGGAAGACAGAAATGATACATTGTCCATTTATCTTTGTGGGTAAGGAGGGAATAGCTGCTATGGTTGTCATGACAGAAGAACAAATGGAGTGGTTCTGCTTAGGAGTAGAAAGTGTGCCACATGTAACCTTGGGAATTGCCAAAGATCACCACGCCCGACAGTTGGGTCCGATGGTGAAGGAAGCGATGGGGTGTGAATACAGGCAGACAGAAATCCTGGGATATTCCACCTCGCAGGGAGGGAAATTTATCAGACTGAATATTGAAGCATGGGACCGGGTAGTGAATGAGAAAGTAGAAAGAGACCGACCCATAAAAGGAGAAAATATTGATCACGGGGACTCATACAAATATCTTTCTGATCTGAGTCCACAAATGTGGACAATGCCGAGGTCCCTATGGGCATTCCTGTTGGTGGGTTGCCAAACAAGCCAACAGAGTAGTTCGGATCCATGCGGGGCCAAAGTTATTCTGAAGATAGATAAAGACAAGGATAGCACCTTCCAGTTCGATCTATGCTGCACTTCTATCTCTAACAACACAGGGCCAGATGGGTCACTCATTAAGGGGCTAACAAAACTTAGGGCATTGGCGAAGGAATTAAAAGCCCAATCTGGAGTCTCTAACCCTGTTTTGTCCTGGTTACATGGAGTGTTTGGGAAATGGGGCACAATGTTGGGACAACTTTTCCTAGGATTGTTCATTTCTGTATCCATTTTTATCAATGTGGCTGTTGTTGTATTCCATGCATTCGAACGCTGGTCACGAGGACCATTGAGAGAGCCTTTGCCAACCACGATGAGCTGCCTCCGAAATATCAAGCTATGCAGGCTGCGGAGCGGGACTATCTCACATCACAGGAGGTGTCAAAAGTTGCAGAGATCGATCTGGAGTCTGATGGAGAATGTGACGGGGAGGAGGGTTTATTAAATAGATTGTAGAACAAACATTATGAAATAGATTGTAGACTATATGTTAACTTGGGTAATTACTAATATTTGGGGGGTTAGCTAGTTATTTGCTTGGGGGCAAATGGGAATGAAACTTGTAAACGGGCAATGGGATCGGGGAAACGGATGGGGGGTATACGCAAAGGAGGGTTGGGGGGAGCCCTCGCCCACCAGCCGAACAACCCCGTGAACAGAACCCGTATAGAGCTTGGCAATAGTAGGCGAACTAATGTAACGTGGTGGTAGCGTAGTCAGGGCAAGATTGTCCTCTAAAGAGGACAAAGGAGGGATTGTAAGGTAAAAACATCATGAGATGGGACCGGAGAAGGAGTCACCCAGTACTAAGGAGTAACAGAATGCAGATGTGACCTTGTCCACTCAAGATAAGCTTTGCACTAACAAGAATGATGTGCAACAGACTAACAGAGAAGGGTAGCAACAGTTTATTCATTGGACAATGTCATGGTATGATAATTTACTAAGTACGTATCCTGAGGTATAAAAAACACCACTTGCTGATAACGGCAGAATGCGCCTTCTCCAACTAACACTGTTAGTTGCAAGTGTTACAATCCGGCAATAAAGAACAAAGAACCTTGATTTCGACTCAGTCTGGTGTTTGACTCACTCATTCATGAACAAAGCAGACCTAACAGTGGTGGGTAGGAGAGATGTACGGAAGAAACCCAAACTTAACTGCTTCACAGGGAAGGGGACCCATCAACTTTGAGCGGGGGCATAGCTGAAATAACAGATGAAAATGGGGGGGGTGGGGGGGCGGCAGTTGAAAAGACTGGATCCATGAGGTCGAGGTGGGTTTCAAGCTCGTGCTGAACCACACCGTGATGGTATGGGAGGTCCCCGACCACTGGGCAGAGGGGCAGTGGGGTGGGGAATGGACATGGTCTCCTATTGCACATTACGTGAATGTGTGACCGTGAGAAGCACATAACGTTCGTCATCGTGCAGCGTGCTGGGAGCGGTTAGCGCGCTGTGCTGGTCCGCAGGCAGGAGCGCGGGGTTTTTTTATTTTCACTGCAGCAGCGAGAGCTGAGGCCTCTGTGGCAGCAGGATGGGAAGGAGGTGAGACGGGCTGGAAACAATTGAGCAAGCAGTTTCCACATGGCAAGCAATGGTCAGAGCGAGAGGAAGGTAGACTGGGTCATTTAAAGTTGATCTGAGGTGTCGTCAAAGCTGGAGACCTAGCTGGAACTTGTCAGTTCAGATCACCAGATATATTTATTACTTTTAACTATTTTAATTTTTTAAACATGTCAATGATGGAGCAATGTTGAAGGTTCTCTGGACCAGGAAACCCATGCCACCCAATTAACCTACCAAACTCCATAGGCCTTTGTTCAAGGTTGAACAAGTGTGCCATGGTTGGCGTAGCGGTTAGCGCCACTCTGTTACAGCGCCGGCGATCGGGACCGGGGTTTGAATCCAGCCCTGTCTGTAAGGAGTTTGTATGTTATCTCCTTGCCTGCGTGGGTTTTACCTGGAAGCTCTGTACTGTGCTGTATGTATGAAGATGAATTTAAAGATACATAACCAACATTTTAGGCTTGAGCCCCTTCACTGAGATTTGAGCAAAATGTAGGCAGCTGCCTGGTATCTGCCGACATTTGGCTCCTACTTTGATGAGGGACTCAAGCCCGAAACATGGGTGGTGGATCCAAAGCAGTCCTGCAGGTCTGTTGTGGCTCCCTCCACCACCCCCCCCCCACCCCACTGGCCAAGTTCTGGTCTCCTTGCACACTGCTTTGACGCATCTCACCAGTGGTCTGTGTGCAGGGGTTAGCAGATTGAAAATGTGGCCTGCATTTCTCAGGTGGGGGCAGGGGACAGGCTTGTAATGCTCTGTCCGCCACACTAGAGTGGATCTCCTAGTGGTCACCCATTTCAATTCATCCCATCTCATTCCCTCGCTGACATGTCTGTCCCCATAGCCGTCTCCCCAACTCCACACAGCCCCTCCCCCACTCTGCACAGTCCGCACCCCACCCCTATTCTCTTCAGTCCTCTCCCCCACGCCCACTCCTCCAACTCCCTCTCCCCTACTCCGCACAGACCCCTCCCCACACCCTCTCATGCCCCCCCTCACCACAGCCCTCTCACCCACACCCACTGCCTCTTCCCACACTCCTGCACCCCCAGTGCCCCCCACAATAGCTCCCTTTGCTTCACACACCAGCCCACACAGAGAACGGTTATGGGAATGTCCATGGATTTATCATTGCAAAAGGGTCGGGGGGAGGGAGGGAATATGAGGGTGGAGGAGGAGCGTTGGAGGGAAAAGGGGAGAGGGGGTGAAAGGGAGGGTAGAGGGGGTGGAGTGAGAGGAAAGAAAAGTGGTTTAGGAGGAAGGAAAAAGTGAAATGGAGGGAAGGGAAGTGAGTGAAGCAAGGGGGGGGAGCAGGGAGTGATGGAGGTGGGAGGAGGGGAGCAGGAGTGATGGAGGTGGGAGGAGGGATGGAGGGAGCAATGGAGGTGGGAGGAGGGGTGGAGGGAGCGATGGAGGTGGGAGGAAGGATGGAGGGAGCAATGGAGGTGGGAGGAGGGGTGGAGGGAGCTATGGAGGTGGGAGGAGGGGTGGAGGGAGTGATGGAGGTGGGAGGAGAGGAGCAGGGAGAGATGGAGGTAAAAAGAGAGGTGGAGGAAGGAGGTGTGGAGGAAGGTGAGAGGAGGGGAGCAGGGAGCAATAGAGGTGAAGAGGGGTGAAGGAAGTGAGGGAGATCGGGAGGGTGGTGTGGAGATGGTGGGCAAGGGATGGAGGGGACGGTAGAGGAGGGGCTATGGGGAGAGATGGAGGTGAGGGATGGAGAGGAGGGGAGGTAGGGATGAGGGTAGAGGAGGGGGTGGGGAGTTGGAGGGGAGATGGGGCCATGAATTACCTCTCCATTTCCCTCAGGAACTGTGCGCCGAGGGAGTCCTCCATGGCGGTGAAGATTGCATCCGCCTTGGCCTTCAGCTCCTGGATGGCTGCAAGGAGCTTCCCTTTGATCAGCTCCAGGCGAGTCGTGACCGCACATGCTGGAGACACAGAGGGAGGGGCTCACTTTGCTTTTTACCATAAATAGACTTTATTCACAATAAATTACTTACAAAAGGAAATATGTTCAAAGTCTCTTCCCACCCTTAGTTCCACAGATTCCCATCATTGTACATTGTAACATTCATTTCTAGTTACACCATTGTTATTGGTGTGACACTGTGGCACCTTGTTGCTAGTTCCCCCCCCCCCCCCCACCCACTCTGTTATTTGAGGGACTTCTCCTTGGTCTCAGCCCCTCAATACCCAGTAATGGCACAATTTCAATGCTATCTACAAGTTTGTCGATGACACCACAGTGTCGGCAGAATCACAAACGGCAATGAGGAAGTGTACAGGAGGGGGATAGATCAGCTCGTTAAATGGTGTCACACCACTTTTGATTATGGACTTCAGGAGGAAGTCAGGGGAATGTGACCCAGTCCTCATCAAGCGCTCAGTAGTGGAGAGGGTCAAGAACTTCAAATTCCTGGGTGTCAACATCTCTGAAGATCTGTCCTGGAGCCTCCATGTCGCTACAATCACAAAGGTCGCTCGCCAGCAGCTATACTTTGTGAGGTGTTTGAGGTGATTCAGTATGTCACCAAAGACTCTCGTAAACCTCTACAGGTGAACCATGGCTGGTTGCATCACTGCCTGGTACGGAGGCACCAACTCTCAGGACAAGAAAAAGCTCCAGAGGGTTGTTAACTCAGCCTGCGACATCACAACAAGGACATCGACAAGAGGCGGTGTCATAAGAAAGCAGCCTCTATCCTCAAGGACCCCCACCACCCAGGCCAGGCTTCATTCTGCTACCATCGGGTAAAGGTACAGGAGCCTAAAGACAGCGACACAAGGACAGCTTCTTCCCCTCTGCCATCAGATTCCTGATGAACCACAGACACTGCCTACCTTTGACTTTTCATGCACTGATTTGATTTCTTGTTGTGAGGTGGTTTATATGAATGTTTTCCCTGTGACGCTGCTGCAAAGCAAGGAATTTCGTGGCTTGTTCATGGCAATGAATTCTGAGTCTGAATTCTAAATTGTGGTCCTTCCCCACAACGTCTTCGCGTTGGCTGCACCACCTTCTGTGCGTCCCTCAGCTCAGTGGTGCTGCCGGCTGCACTAGTGGGTCAGGGGCTGCAGTGATGGGTCGGGGGATGCACTGATGGATCAGGGGGCTGCAGTGATGGGTCAGGGGGGCTGAACTGGTGGATCAGAGGCTGCATCGGTGGGTCAGAGGGGTCAATGCCTGCTTTCCCTACTCAGCTCCAAAACTGTTTGTCATGGAGCCATGAGGCCCCAGTGGAAGTGTGGGCACCTGATGGGGATGGGGTGGTGGATTTCCCCGTGCCCTACTATGTGGGGAGTGGGGAAGGGGGCTGTGGGGAAGGGGGCTGTGGGGAGTGGGGAGGGAGCAGGGAGGAGTGGGAGAATGGGGGAAAGGGGCTGGGGGAAGGCAGTGTCATGATGAGCCTGGCTTTCCAGCTGCCCACGGTCCTGCTCTCACTCACCCTCATCCTCTAGCGCCCCGAGGTACTCGGTGAACATGCGCTCCCTCTGCTTCCTCCTCTGTACATCTTGCGGGTCCTCGACCTGGGTGGGCTGCAGGGGGCTGGTGGGTCGGTGGCCTAGAGGAGGCACAGCAGAAGCTGATGGCCACCAAGATTCATCCCCTCCGGAGGTCAGCCGGAATGAACCCCATCAACCCCGGCCCTCAGGGGGCCCCCCTACATCCCCATCAACCCCGGCCCTCAGGGGGCCCCCCTACATCCCCATCCCCCCTCACCCCACCTCACCCCTATCCCCATTCATACCACTCCACCCCCACCCCCTCTGCCTCACACCCCCCTTTCCCCCACTCACCCTCACCCTCCCACTCACCCTCGCCCTCCCATTCCCCCGCCCTCATCCCCCACTGTCTCCCTGCTCACCCCCTCCCCCTCAGCCCCACTGTCTCCCTTCCTCCTCCCCACCTCCCACCCCTTAAGCGTCCTTCATTCCCTCCTCCCCATGTTTCCCACATTCCCCATGGGAGAGTGGGAGGGGGCCTGTGGGGGAGGGTCTGTGGTGAGCAGGGAAGGGGGCTGTGGGGGAGGATATAAGAGGGAGTGGGGGAGCCACAAGGGAGCTGTGGAGGGTGAGTGATTGGAGGAAGAGTGAGCGGTGGGGACTGTGGAGAGTGGGTGATGGGGAGGGGGAGGTCGGGCTGTGAGGAACAGGGGAGGAGGCTGTTGGGAGCGGGTGGTCACCAGCCCTGCCCACACCATTACCAACCGCCCTCACCAACTCTGCCCACGCCTTCACCGACCACCCTCACCAGCCCTGCCTGCACCCCTTGGGCTAGTTCAGCACCACTCCAAGCTGAGTAACACTGGCCTTTCTTCTCAGCAGACTTCTTCTTCCCATCTTTTCCAGCCGAGGATTTTATTTGGTCATTCTCCCTTTCTTCCTTCAGTGTCTTCTCCTCATCCTCCCTGATTTTCACTTCCCTTTGGATCTGAAGGCGAGATGATGGGAGATAGGAACGGTCATCAGAACTGGTCAGAGTATGAGAGATGGGCAGACAACGTTCAGACTGAAACAGGAATGTCTGCAGATGTTATGATTATAGTAAAAAAACAGCAAGTGCTGGAGAACCTCAGCCGGTCTCGCAGCGTCCACAGGAGGTGAAGAGATATCACCGACATTTCGAGCCTTTGTCCTTTGTCAAAGTATGACAAAGTTCAGATTTATTACCAGAGTACATATGTGACATCACATAAAACTCAGATTCTTTTTCCTGCGAGCCAGGCAGAATTTCTACTTATCAGTAGGGCAAAAAACTGTACTTAAGAAACAATACATAGACAAAAGAGAGAAATGTAAACAAACTGACTGTGCAAATACAGAAAAAATATTCAGTAATAAATAATGTGCTAAGTAAGGGCCCTTAAATGAGTCCCTGATTGAGTTTGTGGTTGAGGAGGCTGATGGTGGAAAGGGAACAGCTGTTTCTGAACCTGGTGGTGCGGGTCTTGTAAAAACACCAAAATGCTGGAGGAACTCAGCTGGTCTTTTCTGCATCTATAGGAGACAAAGATCTATTGCCAACTTTTCAGGCTCGAGCCCTTCTCCAAGGAAAAATTCAGGAAAGGCAGAAACCGGATGTATCAGAAAGTTTCAAATTCAAACAACGGGGGAGGAATCCAGACCAACAGAAAGTGTTAATTGGATGTGATGAGGGACGAGGTGGAATTTATCATGTCTGTGTGACAGGGAATGGAGAGACAACAGGGGAAGCAGTGAGTGGGGGGTGGGTTTAACGAAAGCCAGAGAAATCAACGTTAATATCATCTGGTTGAAGGGAGCCCAGTCGGAAGATGAGGGGCTATTCCTCCAATTTGCAGGTGATCTCAGTCTGGCAGAGCATGAGACTATGGACAGACATGTCTACATGTGATTGAGATGGAGAATTGAAATGGGTGGCACTGGGAAATCCAGATTATTGCAGTGGACAGAGCTGAGGTGTTCAACAAAGCAATCTCCCCATCTGCATCCAGTCTCTTCGATGTAGAAGAGATCATGACGGGAACAGTGGATACAGCAGGTTCACAAGTGAAATGTTGCTTGTGGCATCTGTACCTCTCTCCTGATGGCAACAGCAGCGAGAACAGAGCATGTGCTGGGTGGTGTGGATCCTTGATGATTGCTGCTGCTCTCCGACGGCAACGTTCCCCATAGATGTTCTCAATGGTGGGGAGGGGTTTGCCTGTGATGTCCTGGGCTGTGTCCACTACCTTTTGCAGTCAGGGTATTGGTGTCTCCATACCAGACCGTGATTCAGTCGGTCTGCACACTTTCCAGCACGCATATGTCAAAGTTTGCCAACACTGAGAGATGAGATTCTACATATGGTTCCACTGGGGCCAGACTCCAGAGTGTGTAGGGATTGGTGTGTGGGGGGGGGGGGGGGGGGTGGGGGTGGTAGCTGTATTCACAGCCCAATGGTCCACATCCATAGCTGCTAATATGTAGGAGCTCCTTCCCTTTCACTGGTGGTGTCTGACTCCACATTGTAGCTGTCCCTGTGAGTGTCTCCATCCACATCCCAAACACATGTGTTGGCAGGGTCATTATCTGCTGTGTGGGCAAGGGGTAGAATCTTGGGGTTGGGAAAAGAACTGAATTGAACAAAAATTGAAAATGCCGCCACTGCCAGAGCTGCTGTCAGAACGCTGGAGGCAAATCCATGGACTCTGGGGGAGGAGGGTGGGAACACACACTCTTTTGGTTTTTTTTACTGTCTATAAGAGGCACTTCAGGCAATTTCTGTCAATTGGGATCTGTCTGCCTTACAGCAGGCAAAAGCAAATTTAGGCTATATTGCACTGGGAACATGGGGACACTAAAATAGGTCAGGGGTGGGCCAGGACCTGTTTCTGAGCTGCAACTCTGACCTCTCTGGGTCATTCAGGGAGATTGTGATCAGTCCACTTCCCTGTGCTGTTTACTGCCCAGGTGAACACACTGTGCTCTCACAGTGAGTGGGTGGTCAATGGCCACACGGCTTCCCTCCGTGTCCGTGGGTCTAAATCCTGCCACTCCAGCCCTGTCCGAGCCCCTTCACCAGGCAAAAGGCAGCAGTTCCAGGAGGTAGCTCACCACAGCCTCCTCCAGGGCCAGCAGCAATGCACCCAGTCAGAAGCTTTCATACCTTGAGGCAATATTCCGTAGTCTCTCCTGTCAATGCAACCAACCTCCCTCTTTCTATTTATTCCACCTGTGTTAAGATATCCCCTTCATTTCTTGAAATAACCTCCTCTGTACCACCTCCAAGTCAAGTCTCCTCAGAGAATTACCACAGAGACCACACATCTCTTAACCCAAGCTCTAGGAATTAACCTCCAACATTCCTTCTCAATTTAGTGTCACTTATATACTTTGTCTACGTGCTCCCAGTTACCACAGTGGGGTTCCTGTGCTCCTCAACTAACTCTTGTTGTCCTAGAGACTCCTTGAGTTAGTTTCTCTCTCTTTCCCTCCCTCTTTCCCCTACCCTGCTTCCCTCAGTCCCCCCCTCTCTCTCTCCCCTCCCTCACTCTCTCTCTCTCTCTCCCTCCCTCTCATCAGTATGATCTCAGAACATAAATCCTGCCCCTCCACTCACCTGGACATTTTCTGTCCTCTACACAGAGGAGCTCTGTGAGCCTGTTCTGTTGTGTGATGGGATTCTGGCTAAAGTGCCTGCCTCTATCAGACCCAGCAATATCCTGGGTTAGCACACATCCAGAGACCTCCAACCTAAACTCTGTGCATACCTCAGCATCAATGTGTTTCCAGAGTTTGAAACCTCTCCCCTTCGTCATTTCTAAACTCCACTCCAGAGATCTGCTTCTAACTTCCTGACTCAAGTATGTTCTGCCCGCCTGTGGTTATATGTCCACTAGCCGACTGCAGGGGGCGATCTCTGTACCTGCAGAAGGTACACCTGGGGGCTGACTTCACCTGGCCGGCTGTCAATCAGCCGACCCGAATATAAGCCTGAGCCAGTCACTCAGCAGCCATCACAGCTGAAACAGGTGTGTACAGACTTTAAGCAGAATAAAGCCTGTAGTACAGTCTTTTGCATCTTGTGTCTGCTTGCTGCTACCACAGTGTTTTCTGCTAAAATTTGAAAACAACCATGGAAAGGTTCCTGACGATCAGGCCCCCGAGCCTTCCAGGTAATCAAAGACTGCACCGATTACAAGCCGGCGATGGCCGTCCTGGAGGCCAATTACAATTCCCCGTCAAACGTGGTCTTACGCCAGGTACCTGTTGAGCATCAGGACTTCGCAGCCAGGTGAGACGGTAGATGTCTACCTGGGGGTTTTGCGAAAACTGGCCTGCCTGTGCCTGACCGAGACCGGGGTGACCGAAGGGGAGGTGGATCATCTGATCAGGGATGCCTGCATGTGAGGGCTGCAATTGAGGAGCGCCTGGCAGAAACTGCTGGAAGACTACATTGCCTCACTCACAAGAACTGTGGAGGTGGTCCGCTCTCTGGAGGCTGTAGCCCTCCATACCAAAGCCTTCGACTCCTGACTCCCCCAGCACTCGGTATGGCCAACCCAGACGACCGCCGTAGCCCAGGGACCGCACGTGGAGGAGACCATCACTGCCATTGGCACTTCGCGTCCCTGTACGTAATACAGGTCCCGGTGTGGGTCAGACAGACGGTCCTGCAGAGGCTGCCCGGCCGAAATTCATTCTGCTCCCGATGTGGTAAGAAAAGCCACTACGTGAAAGTGTGCCTCTCTAGACCCACTGGGAGCACAGCGGCTCTCCACGACCAATGAGTAACCCCCCCTGGACATCATAACACGTGAAGTGCAGGTGACGCCATTACCCGCCTCACCACTTCCGCACACTCCATCTATGCCACTTCCGTCCCCGCCTCCGATGGGCAAGGTTTGCTCACCTTGGGTGCCGCCATCTTCTCCCAAGACACTTCTGCCAGGACCGCTGACATCACATATGCCGGTGTGGGCTAAATGAGCAACAGGGAGGCCAAGCCATGCCAACACCCTGTGTGCCCACAGGGTGCCGCCATCTTGCGTCAGCAGGGCCCCGCTGCCATCTTGGACCAGTTGGGCCCCAACAACATCGCAACAGGACAGCCTTCCAGATCACCCAGGAAAGGATGACATGGTCAACACTGACGCCGACCAGACCACCCACCCAACGCACCCCACACCAACAGAGATTGCTCCCGGCCGCCACTCGGCCTCACCTATCGGGGAGCAGCGACTCGGACCCCGAGATGGTCCTCGTGGCCACCACCCTAAAGAGGGACATCCCACATGGGCTTTCGGGCGCTCGATGATAAACACTGCTGTCAAAGGGAAGGAAATCTGTGACTGAAGCCTCTCACATCTCCGAGACCAGTGTTCTTGTGCAAACATGTGCAGGCCCATAAGGCCGACCCACTGGTCAAGCAGGTGCTCCTCCTCCACGCCAACCACAACTATGCCTACATCAGGTACCCCAGTGGCCATGAGGACACTGTCTCAACCAGAGATCTGGCACCAGCAGCAGCATCACCACCAACACCCCAACACCCCGTCGATCTGATGCAATTTCCCCATCACGGGCATCCTTGGCCCACCCATGACTCAGGGGACGAACCACTCCCCCGTTCCTCTAGCACCTTCCTCTCCTGTGACCCGGCCATACCACCATGGACATACGCTACACTGCCTGCCCCTGCACCCGACCCAACCACGCCAGACTCGACTAGCCCTCCAGCACCCATCACACCCTCACCGACCTTTGACCAGGTGCCAACCCTGCGAAGGTCACAGAGACTCTGACGGCTGCCGGACCGTCTAAACCTGTAAATAAATCTGTAAGTACAGCCCAGCATCATTACTAACCAACCCCCCACCCCCCGGACAATTTTAAGAAAGGGGTGAATGTGGTGATACGACCACTGGCCTACAGGAGGGGGTGATCTCGGTACCTGGGGGCTGACTCCACCTGGCTGGCTGTCAATCAGCTGACTCAAATATAAGCCTGAGCCGGGCCCTCCTGAGACGTTTAGCAGAATAAAGCCTGTGGTACAGTCTTTTCTGTTTTGTGTCTCCTGGCTGCTACCACAGCGTGTCACACCGCCTCTCTCCCATGCCATTGCCGTGGCACAGAGGGTAGCCCACCTGCAGTGTCATCATCAGCCTGCTTCCCTCATCCTTTCCCCAAAGTGCTGGAAATGCTGCTCTCTCTCTCTCTCTCTCTCTCTCTCTCTCTCTCTCTCTCTCACCCCCTTCCATTGCGAAAGCCCAGGTAAAGCGACAGACTCTGAGTTCAGATCGACATCACTAAACCTCATCCTCGGGGGGAGTCACGTGATGGAGTAGTGGCCGGACGGTGAACTCCAGCCCTCTCCAGAAAAGTCAGAAAAAACAAAGCAAAACACAAAGGCACAAAAATAAAAATCAAAGTAAAGTGAATATAGAGGTGGAAAGAAGATGGCGACGAAAAAAGAAAAGTCGAAACCAAAAGTAAAAAGAGAGGAAGAGAAGACAACGGAAGATGAAGGAAAAGGCCTTACCTGCTCGAAGAGGCCCGCGGTGGAGAGAGAAACCCACTCCCTCAGGTCGGTAGAAAGTGGACTACAAAAATGGCTCGATGAGCCGAGTAAAAGTGCGCAACCGCGCATGCAAAAAAACACACCGACGGGAGGGGTGACCAGCTGGGGAGTCGATCTCCACAGCCGGCAATGACAGCTGAAGAACAGCAACAGCAAGAGGAGAACATAGAAGACAACGAAAACAAGAAAGAAGAGAAGAAAAGGGCAACAAAGAAACAACAGATGGCCAACCCAGAGGAAGAAGAAGAGGAAGAGTACAGTGAAATAGAAGAAGAAGGGAAAGGCAAGATAAAGGATATACTTTCTCTTATTAAAGAATACATGGAGTCATTTAAAGAATGGCAAGCGCAAGAATTTAATGATTTAAGAAGAAGAATAAACAATACAGAAGAGAAAATGAATAAAATAGATATGACCTTATCAGAAATGGGAAAAAGAATGGACAAGGTGCAAGAACGAGAAGCAGCAGTAGAAATGGAGGTAGAGGACTTAAAAAAGAAATTAGAGGAATCTAATAAAAAAGTTAAAGAGACACAAGAACTGTTAGCTCAGAAAATAGATATAATGGAAAATTATAACAGAAGAAATAACATAAAGATAGTGGGCCTTAAGGAAGATGAAGAAGGCAAGAATATGAGAGAGTTTATAAAAGATTGGATCCCTAGGATCCTAGGATGTCCAGAACTACAGCAAGAAATGGAAATAGAAAGGGCACATAGAGCATTGGCCTTTAAACCACAATCACAACAAAAGCCAAGATCTGTTTTAGTAAAATTCCTAAGATATACTACAAGAGAAAAGGTACTGGAGAAAACAATGGAAAAAGTAAGAGAGGGCAACAAGCCACTGGAGTACAAAGGGCAAAAAATCTTCATTTATCCAGATATAAGTTTTGAACTCCTGAAGAAGAGAAAGGAGTTCAATACAGCAAAGGCGATTTTATGGAAGAAAGGGTATAAATTTATACTAAAGCATCCAGCGGTATTGAAAATATTTATTCCAGGACAGCAAAACAGACTATTCTCGGATCCAGAGGAAGCACGAAAATTTGCAGAACAATTACAAAATAGACTGAGAGATGAAAACGTGTAATGAGAGTACAAAAGACTGCGAACTAAAAAGACATAAGTTTTGAACTCCTGAAGAAGAGGAAGGAGTTCAAAACATCGAAAACGATCTTATGGAAAAAAACTATTCTCGGATCCAGAGGAAGCAAGAAAATTTGCAGAACAATTACAAAATAGACTGAGAGATGAAGACGTGTAACGAGAGTACAAAAGACTTCAAACTAAAAAGACACATAAGTTTTGAATTCCTGAAGAAGAGGAAGGAGTTCAATACATCGAAAACGATCTTATGGAAAAAAACTATTCTCGGATCCAGAGGAAGCAAGGAAATTTGCAGACCAACTACAAAACAAACAGAGAGATGAAGACATGTAATAAGAGTAAAAATGACCACGATTTATATGTATGTGGGTAAAGAGGTATATGTGTGTATATGTATAATGTGCATACATGAATGTATCCGTATTTAGAGGAAAATATAGATAGTATAGACAAGAATTAATAAGGGAAGGAAAAGGAATACAGGGAATAAGGAGGGAATTAAAAGAGTGACCTTTGTCACATATGAAAAGTGAAATCTTTTCTGGGGGGGGCTGGGTGGGGGGGTGTTACGGTCACTGCAAAATCAGCTGACGCTTGCGAGTGAATTCGCAAATCCAAATGGAGAGGGGAGATGTGGTTGTCCGACAAGGGATAAAGGACAACTCAGGAGGGGAAGGGGGGATTGGGGCTAAAGGAGTTTTAAATAGGAGAATAAGGAAAATGTTTGATGTTTTAGGAATGTTGTCTTATAAAGGATTCAAAACAAGAAAACAGAAATGGATAAGAAGGAAAGGTAATGATGGAGAAACGGAAAGGGAAGATAAACAAAGTATAAAATGGCTACGTTGAACTATATGACTTTAAATATTAATGGTATACATAACCAAATTAAAAGGAAGAAACTGCTAAATTTACTGAAAAAAGAAAAAAATTGACATAGCATTTGTGCAAGAAACACATTTAACTGAATTGGAGCATAAGAAATTAAAGAGAGATTGGGTAGGACACGTAACAGCAGCATCGTATAATTCAAAAGCAAGAGGAGTAGCTATATTAATTAGTAAAAATGTGCCATTTAAAATAGAAGAGGAAATAATAGATCCAGCAGGGAGATATGTAATGATAAAATGTCAGATATATTCGGAGTTTTGGAATCTACTCAATGTATATTCACCTAACGAAGAAGATCAAAAGTTTATGCAAGATATCTTTTTGAAGATAGCAGATACGCAAGGGAACATATTAATAGGAGGGGATTTCAACCTGAATTTGGATTCAAATATGGACAAAACTGGGAAAAAAATTAACAGAAAGAACAAAGTAACCAAATTTATAATTAAATCGATGGAAGAAATGCAACTTTTGGATATATGGAGGAAACAACACCCAAAGGAAAAGGAATATTCATATTACTCGGCTAGATATAAAACATACTCAAGAATAGACCTATTTTTGTTATCAGCTCGTATGCAAGATAGAGTAAAAAAAACAGAATATAAAGCTAGAATACTATCAGACCATTCACCCTTAATATTGACAGTAAAGTTAGAGGACATCCCTCCAAGAATGTATTTTTCTTTGGCTTGGCTTCGCGGACGAAGATTTATGGAGGGGGTAAAAAAGTCCACGTCAGCTGCAGGCTCGTTTGTGGCTGACCAGTCCGATGCGGGACAGGCAGACACGATTGCAGCGGTTGCAAGGGAAAATTGGTTGGTTGGGGTTGGGTGTTGGGTTTTTCCTCCTTTGCCTTTTGTCAGTGAGGTGGGCTCTGCGGTCTTCTTCAAAGGAGGCTGCTGCCCGCCAAACTGTGAGGCGCCAAGATGCACGGTTTGAGGCGTTATCAGCCCACTGGCGGTGGTCAATGTGGCAGGCACCAAGAGATTTCTTTAGGCAGTCCTTGTACCTTTTCTTTGGTGCACCTCTGTCACGGTGGCCAGTGGAGAGCTCGCCATATAATACGATCTTGGGATCGTAGATGGAGATTAAACCCCATGTTACTTAAAAGGCAGGATTTTAGAGAATTTATTGAAAAACAAATTAAAATGTATTTTGAAATAAATACGGAATCAGTGGAAGATAAGTTTATACTATGGGATGCAATGAAAGCATTTATTAGAGGGCAAATAATAAGTTATGTAACCAAGATGAAGAAGGACTATAATCAGGAAACAGAGCAGTTGGAAAACGAAATAGTAAATATAGAAAAAGAATTAGTAATGAAGGAAGATACAACTAAAAGAAGAGAATTGGCGGATAAAAAAATAAAATATGAAACACTACAAACATATAAGGTGGAGAAAAATATAATGAAGACAAAACAGAAATATTATGAACTAGGTGAAAAAACGCACAAAATCCTAGCATGGCAGCTTAAGACAGAACAAGCTAAGAAAATGGTATTGGCATCAAGGAAAAAAGACAAACAAATTACATATAATCCAAAAGAAATTAAGGAAAACTTTAGAGAATTCTATGAACAATTATACCGAACTGAAAATGAAGGGAAAGAAGGGAAAATAGATGAATTTCTAACTAAAATTGAACTACCAAAACTACAAATAGAGGAACAAAATAAATTAACAGAGCCATTTGGAATAGTAGAAATACAAGAGATAATAAAAAAATTACCAAATAATAAAACACCAGGAGAGGATGGATTTCCAATAGAATTCTATAAAACATTTAAAGACTTATTAATTCCGCCCCTCCTGGAAGTAATCAACCAGATTGATAAAACGCAAAGCTTACCAGATTCATGTAAAACAGCAATAATTACAGTAATACTAAAGCAAGGGAAAGATCCACTCACACCAGCGTCACATAGACCAATATCTTTACTTAACAAAGAATATAAGATAATAGCTAAATTATTAGCAAACAGATTAGCAGAGTATGTACCAGTTTGGTAAATCTAGACCAAACTGGATTTATCAAAAAAAGACGCACAACAGACAATATTTGTAAATTTATTAACTTAATTCATGCAGTAGAAGGAAATAAAGCACCTGCAGTAGCAGTTGCTTTAGACGCAGAGAAGGCCTTCGACAGAGTAGAATGGAATTATTTGTTCAAAGTATTGCAAAAATTCAGTTTACCGGAGAAGTATATCAATTGGATTTAAGCATTATATAAGGGACCATTAGCGAAAGTGACAGTAAATGGACATGTATCAAAACAATTTAACTTAAGCAGGTCAACACGACATTGGATGCCTACTATCACCTTTATTGTTTGCATTAGCTATAGAACCACTAGCAGAATTGATAAGAACAGAAAATAATATAAAAGGGATAAAAATAAAAGACAAGGAATATAAAATCAGTTTATTTGCGGATGATGTTATAGTATACTTAACAGAACCAGAACTATCAATAAAATAATTATATAAGAAATTGAAGGAATATGGAGAAGTGTCGGGTTACAAGATCAACGTAAATAAAAGTGAAGCAATGCCTATGAATAATGCGGATTTCTCAAAATTTAAGAAGGAATCACCATTTAGATGGCAAATGCAAGCAATAAGATACCTAGGTGTACAAATAAACAAAAATCTCGGCCAACTATATAAACTCAATTATTATCCACTAATGAAAAAATTACAGGACGATTTAGAGCATTGGAAAGATTTACCACTAACACTAATAGGAAGGATAAACTGTATTAAAATGAACATTTTTCCAAGGATATTATACCTATTTCAGGCATTGCCAATACAACTGACAGAAAAATTCTTCAAGGAGTTAAAGAAAATAATAAGGAAATTTTTATGGAAAGGGGGGAAACCGAGGATAGCACTAGATAAATTAACAGAATGGTATAAACAAGGAGGCTTACAACTGCCAAACTTTAAAAATTATTATAGAGCCGCACAATTAAGATACCTATCAGATTTTTATCAAACAAGGGAAAAGCCAGATTGGACGAGATTAGAATTAGATAAAATAGGGGAAAAGATACCTGAACACATATTATATAAATGGGATGAAAAATTGGTATAACATAGAAGTTCTCCAGTATTACATCATCTACTCAATATTTGGAAGAAGATTCATGTAGAAAGAAATAAAACAAATTATCAATTACCAAAACTAATATTGACGCAAAACAAGTTACTTCCTTTTACAATAGATAACCTTTCCTTTGGAGAATGGGAGAAAAAAGGGATTAAAATAATAGAAAATTGTTTTTCAGGAAATAGATTATTATCCTTTGAACAAATGAAAGATAAATACAATATAACTCAAGATACAGCACTGGAATATTACCAATTGAGATCCTACTTGAAGGATAAATTAGGAAGCAGTTTGAGTTTGCCAG